>NC_056751.1:454052903-454310384 GCF_019279795.1 Protopterus annectens
AAATTTTCATTTGCTGAAGTTCTGCATGACCAAATGTGTACCTAAAGTTTTGTTTTTCGACATTCATTGGTTTACCTTCAAGATGCCAACGTATGCATTAGTCCACCAACTGACGATAAATCTGTGAAGTGCATACCCTAGACAGGCAACTCTTAACCTGCAGGGAGAATGCAACCTGCATCAACTTGATGGGTTGGCTCTCTACAACCATACTTAATACAACATTGCAATTCATTGCATATTTGTGAAATAAGATGCAGTGAAAGTGAACAAACAAGAAATTAACAAGTCAGGCTCAGCTAAATATCATTCTTGTTAGTCCAGCCTAGACTACGTGTATATCCATTGTTTAGAAGATTATGAACACAGTTTAACTCATTCTCACCAATAATGTCAATTGTACTATATTCTATTCCATGCCTCCAGGATTACTCATGTGTGGCTGTATTTTCTCACTCTTGCCAAAAGGACTTCAAAGGTACACCAAACACTGCATTTCTGTTACAATTTATGTCAACATGGTAGTAAGGATTTTATCCGAAAGCTTTGCTCCTCACATTAAAGTGTTTTTTCTACTGAGAACGTTGTTTGTCAACATGGTACTAAACTCATTATATTCACTGTTTGGATTTTAGGAGTTTACATGTAAGAAAAGAAGATTTAATTAGACAAGTAAGAGAAAGCACTGCTTTTCTCTTTAAAGAAAGCTTATTATATTTAAATATAATCATGCCAAAGGGCTTGAAATAATTGCTGTTGATCCAGCCAGCACACAGGAATCTGACACCTTACTGAGTGGGTGCAGGCAGTTGTGAAAAACCTAAACACAGTTTCACACTGAGCCTAAGCATTTTTTTGATGTAAATAAATGAGACAGTTGCATCGTTACAGGGAAACCTGGTTAGTGGCTCTGGGCAATCACCCCGTGCGATTATTGTAAATTAAAAAAATATACTTATAGGCAGCTTGGTACATTTGTGCTGGACACGGTTACATTTTTCAAGACTACCACTTTGGATTAGATTTAATGATCCCTTGTGTATCTGATATTTCCACAAATCATTTTATGTACTGCCTAGTTCGGCTGTTTATATCCTGATCACTTTTAGGGATATTGGTTCTTAAACTGATAAGGTTCCCTATTGATATATTAGAATTCATAACACTAAATGCTGACACGTTAAAACCAAAAGACTGAAACTGCGAGAGAGGAAGGAACGTCACACATCAGTATTCTCCTTTAAGCTTTTTTTTTTTTTTTTTTTTTTTGCAAGGGGCAAGCTCCCATAACCCAAAATTTATATCAGTCCTGAGATTGTCATACCTTGGAGATGACGGAATATTCAGAAAACTTCAGTCGAAGATTTTATATATGAAAAAAAGATACTTGGCCATTCAGTTTCCAGTTCTGGATTCACTAAAGCGGGTCACAACATCAGAAAGTCCGCACTTTCCATAAACAGAATATAGAACAAAATAAAAAATAACCAAGGAAAAGGACACAAATTGACACATTTTAAATTATGGCCCTATTATCCTAGAAATTCTCAAAATGATTTCCAATTTTAGGAAGAACGGAACAAAACTTTGAGAAACATCAGGGGTGTCCCTACAAAATAGGAACAGTTTAGAGGTGTGAGTGCTGTTGACTCTTTTGACATTCTGATGTGGTTTACCTTAATGGACATCTATCGGAAACAATACATTAATTCTAGTCTACCATTGCTTTTCCCCCCATCTAATGATCCCACAACTCAAAAGTGACATTACCAGACAAGGAAGCATTTAATTTAACTGATTTTGTGATTCCAACTGAACAGCTATTGGTACTGTGAGCCATCTTCCCTAAAAGTTTACTCTTGTGCTTATTAGATCCATTAATCGTCCATCTTCAGGAATGCAGATTTCAGTAGAATTCAGTAAAGCATGCCCTCCTCTTCTATTTTTGCCCAAGAAACACCAACTAACTAATTATGTATGCCATCTTTAGCATTTCTATTCATTCTCACCCTTAAACACGCATTCCAAGGAACTTAGAAAACACCATTTCAACTAGAAGCAGGACCTTCTACAGTTAGCTGTTGCTGCATGTCTTTGTATTGTTACAGTATCATGCTATTGCTATGGACTTTGCACGTGCATTTTTCAGATTCATCTGCCTTTATTTTGGAATTTAAAGATATCCAAAGCACTGATAGTGTTTCTAGATTGTGCAGCCTTATTTATATGGGTGAGTAATGTCTGTACTGTTACACAGTTAAAGGAAGCATCAGTGTGGTTTGAGTAGCAGTGTTGCTGGCTATTTGAAAATTTGCACTTAGTAGATGTGGAGTTTTGTGCACTGTAAAACTGATTTGTTTGCTAGTTGATTAGCTCCATTGGTGAGTAATGAAACCTCTGTGTATTTGTATTGTGTGTGTGTGTGTGTGTGTGTGTGTGTGTGTGTGTGTGTGTGTTTTAAGAAGAAAAAAAGCTGAGGAAATATTTTTGTCTTTTGCATGGCTGACATCCTCTTAAGGAGGTAGCACCCACAATTGGTTGAATTATAACATTATTTTTGGCAATAGTTGCATTCTGAAAACTTCTCAGTACTATCACTTCAGTTGCAAACTTCTACTAAAAGCTGATGATAGCCAATTATTGTTTATGTTTTGAAGTGTGCTGTTGCATTATGGGGCTCAATACCTTTAGTCAGTGTAGTCTTTGAAATGGTCCATAACTGTATTACTGACGCTGATTCTAGATTACTGTTTCATGTAGAGCATTTTATTTAACATTTGTTTTTTTGTGTTGAAACTAGCTGCATTTTGATATACACTTAGTTTGTATATTAGTGCAAACAGCTGAAAAAAGGCTTCATGCTGTAGTCCTAGGTTTGAGTGTGATCATTTGCCATTTGCCTGCTGTTCAAATCGAATTGATTAACTACCCTAGAAAACTGGTACATTGTATAGCTGTGAAATACATTTAATTCAATAAAAGTAGTGCAATAATAACCTTACATGTTTATTGCCAGTTAACATATTTGGCTTCATGTACATATTTTTATCTTTCGCATATTTATATACTATTAACTAGAAATGAGTACTACTGAGAATGCAAGTAGAATTTGTATGTGTTGGAATTAATCTAGCTTGATTGCTTAATAATGAATAGATTTTTCTAAACTGATTATCTATGCCAAATGATCAGTTCTGTAATTTTTACTTTACGAGTATTTTGTTAAACATATCCCTCTTGAAGGGACAGAGGTCCTTATGCTTATGTTAGAGTCCCCTTCTCACACACGTAAGCCCAGGATTACCTGCAAGGCTATATGTAGAATTCAGTGAGGCAGTGATACACACACTGGCATGACTTTATTTAAGTTGATCACATTCTGAGGCCCTGTAACTGCTAGTACTCTGTGGAACAAGCATATGTACTTGTTACATGTTGAAAACCCCTGCATCACGTTTGTACATATTACTAAATGAAACCAGATGTACTGCATATTCTTTTTATTTTGTATAGAAAATTATTCTAGTGCCTTTGTTTGAAAATTATCTTTTCTGAAAAGGTAGCTAACATACATGGGATGGTAGTCCCACCACCTTATGTGTTTGCATGTACAGTTAAATAGCAGTAGATTATTGATCATCAATTCTGTGAAATTGTCAGCAGATAGGGATACTGTTTTTTAATTTTAAGACATTTCTTTTTGTAGCTGACTGGCTTCATTTTTTCCTTGCTTTTGAATTTTCTTGCATGCCTTTGTGTTGAGTACTTGAGCCTGTTTTGGGTACCTGGTCAAGTAATATTTATAACTTTGTATGGTTTTTGCAGAACATTAGTTTGTCCTGTACCACTTTTTTTTGGCAAATCAGACAGCATTCCAGTCAGTATTGCACTCATTCAGTAATGGCTGATCTTACAGTTTCATAAGATGCACATTGAAGCAGAACCTATTGTTCTATTAGCTTTTTGAGTGGCTTTGAGTTACATTTATCAAGTCTACCTTGCTTTTCTGTAGACAATGCTTTATAAGTGGGGTGCGTGAGAATTGTTGAATTAATTTACCTGTTCTAGTAAAAAAATTAGATAATAAACCACTTTTGGTGCAAACATAATACGTACACACATAGTATTTAACATCTCTGCATTGGCCTCAACTGTCACTGAATTTTCAGAACATTTCAAAATTTGCATCATAATTTGCAATGTTCCTCATACATTGTTTTATTTTGCTGTAAGAAACTGTGGATTACAGTCAGTAAAGCCAGGCATTACACCTCCATAGTCATTGATGGGAAAATGGATCTTGATGTGAAACTTCTTATTGATTTAGTGATATCCATGGTAAATCTGAATCTTATGGATTAAGCCTAAAACAGTGCTCTTTTTGTAATCTCAATGGCTAACAACACTCAATCACACTAATTAAACCTAAGAACATGTCTGTCATACATTCATTGTTGTTCAATTTATTTAATAATCTCCATGGCAAGTAATAACGGATCATATTAATTAAGCCAAACAACTTTTCACAGGTATGAAGTGATATATTTTAATGAAATGAGCTTCCTATTTGAAGTAGTAAGTCGTCCTCATATGACACATTTATTCCACAAAAAGAGAAGTACTGTTTCATGTTTTCAAGGTAGAAGGTTCATAGCTGTTTGACTTATAAATTTCATGTTTTTTTTTTTTCATTTTTGGGGTATGTTGTTGAGGTCTACATTACCAGATCGAAAACCCATTTCAGTGAATGCCACAAGACCAACACGTGTAGTACAAACTATGGTAATGGCGAACGTTCAAACTGCGAAACACAAAATGTCGAAGTGTCATGGTTGATCCCTCTGTGGTATAGCTCTATAAGGTAAGTGTACAATAGTTACAGACCTTAGGGATAGGGTGTGGGTTAAGGTAAGTGCATAGGTAGGTAATGTATGTAAGGTTTAGTGTAGGATTAGAAGTAGAGTTTTGTTACGTATATGTGTGTGGATTATTTGTTTTGTTTGGGTATATGTCTGTAGGGTAAGTGTGCGATAGTTATGGACGTTAGGGTGTGGGTTAAGGTAAGTGCATAGATAGTAATGTAGTAAGGTTTAGTGTAGAGTTAGAAGTAGGGTTTGGTTAGTGTATGCATGCATTTTATTTATTGTGTTTGGGTATGTAGTATTGGACGATTGGATGGGAGAAAGGAAATTCTCCCCGGGGATCACGTCAGTCGCCCTGCTAGACAGGGGTCCAGGGAAGTAGATAGTGTGGGAAGAAATAGCCAGGGAATTATTATGGCTAGGCTTGTATAGGCTCTAGGGCTGATAGGCCTAGTACCAACCTATGAACCTATGTTGGGCAACTATGGCGATTCAAGATTTGAAATTTCGAGGTTTAGGGGGTTCGCCGTATTTACGGTTCATGCTATACGTGTCAGTCTTGTGGCGTTCGCTGAAACAGGTTTTCAGTCTAGTAATATAGACCCATGTTGCTATTGCTATTCTTTGATGAGTGCATGCATCTCAGCAGTTTCTTAGCTTATTACTAGGCTATTCTTTAGAAGTCTAGACAAGAATTCCCATGAAGATTTTATCCCTTGTAATGACTCTTAACACAGAGGAGGCAGAACATGTGCAAGTTAACCCTATCCATAGGCCAACTGCACTATTACTTAGATGAATTTGCAGTTTCTAATCCATTCATCCGGACTCTATTTCAATCAAATAGTAGTTGTTCTTTGTTTTATGTGGAGATTAATAGGATTCTGTAGAAGTGCAATTCTCTGTGGTACATATGCCTGTCTCTCTCACAGCAACATTTAGGCCAGCACTGTAGTTGCAGATATACCACAGGTCTGTGCATATAGGATGCATCGAGTCTCTGTCTCCAAGGGCAAGGTTAACCCTCAGCAACCTGTATAATATCAAGATCAGGACCAGCCTTTGAGGCAAGAAGTGTACTTCAGATGGTTTAGCTCATTGATTTAGTTGTGTAGAGAGAGTTGTGGATATTCAAATTGTTACAAGTGTTTGAACAGTATGCTATGGGTCATTTTAGTCAATGAATAGTCTAATAAGTGCTGAATACTGTGGAATGATCACATCTCTACATCTGTAGGTCATGTGGTCATTACTATGCTATTCAATTAAACAAAAATAGATTGTATAAGTGTATACATGGTGACTGAAGGGCACTTCACTACATACATAGGTTAGGAGATATGCAAGTAGTGTTTTGACTGAGTCAGACCCCCTTAACACTGTACTTGACCTCTGATAAATAAATGTCAAAGAAAAGTTACCCAATTTCTGCACATTGCAGTATACAACTGGTGGCATGTCTTTTGGAGATGGAGACACTCACCACAATATCCTTTTTTTTAATTGGGATACAATTTACAATCCATCAGGTAACAAAGGGACTGACATTTAGCTAGGAGAGTTTATTGACAATACCTCAGTGTTGAATGTTACCTAATGCCTTAGCAAGATTTAAATATTTTGGTTGTAATGATTTTCTGTCAACCATCAGTAACCTTCTAGAAGAAGTCTAGCAGTTTAAGATGGGAGGATCTTCCCTTGAAAAAAAAACAAAATTGGCTTGAAATAAGGGTTCATAGGTTGAGTATGTACTTGTTTACTAAATCCATAATGATCCTTATTATAGCCTTATAGATTAGGCTTTTCAGATTTGTGAGTCTACAGTTACTCATGTCATTTGATGGCCCAGCATTGTGCAGAGCGATGACTTGTTTATGTTGTGTCCTCTATTTCTCTGGCACAAATTTTGTTTTTAGGCCACTATTGGATAGCCTCTGTAAAGGTTTGACACATCCAGTTTCAATTAGCCCATTAGGCAACCTGATTATGTTATCTTACCCAAGAAAAGCAGTGTTTGGGCCTTACATAATGCCTTTTGAACTTGTTCTTGGGAGACTTTGTGAGAGTATGCATAAAAGAAAGTAGGATCTGTGAATGTTAGGATAGAAGGTTTGATAATTGAGAAACATTTATCCACTAGTAGAGTGGGTATGAGCTCTGGGTCTGAATAGGCAATATCATTTATTCTTAGTTGGCGCAGTGGTGAAGCAGTAGCATTGTCGCCTTACAGCAAGAGGTTCTCTGGTTCGATTCTTGCCTGGAGTGCCTTCTGTGTGGAGTCTGCATATCCTCTCTGCATTCATGTGGGTTTTATCTGGGTACTTTGGTTTCCTCCCTCATTACACAGACATGCATCTGGAGCATTTCTCCCCAGGTATTTGCTGAAAATTGGCTTTTTTCCAAGTCGGACTTTCCAGGTAAACAAATGTTAAATAAATAAATAAACAAAATAAAAAAAATAGTTCTGGGCATTTTGAGAGGTTAGAATACTACTACTACTAGTTTGTCTAAAGATTCATTTTATTTGAAGACAGTGTGTGTGTGTGTGTGTGTGTGTGTGTGTGTGTGTGTGTGTGTGTGTGTGTGTGTGTATATATATATATATATATATATATATATATGTGTGTGTGTGTGCATATTATATATATATATATATATATATATATATATATATATATATATATACATACATATATATATATATATGTGTGTGTGTGTGTGTGTGTGTGTGTGTGTGTGTGTGTATGTATATATATATATATATATATATATATATATATATATATATATATGTATGTATATTTTGTGCATGTATATACACATATACATAAAGTGTGCTTGTGTGTGTGTGTGTGTGTGTGTGTGTAATCTCCATATATGTACTTGTGTGTGTATATATATATTGGTATATAGATAGTTAAATAACTAGATCTAAACTGATGTGCGTGTGTGTGTATACTTACATAGACAGGTGTATAAAACGCACACTGCCTACAGCTGGTTTATATATGTATGTAGACATAATGTTTCTATATGGTGCCATGCGGTTTGGCATTAGGTGAGAGCTATATATACCTTTCAGTTATCCCACTATTTGCATTACGTGCATGATTTCAATCCTTTTTTTCCATGTCCCTCGTTCATTTTTATAACTTCCATTTAAGTTTTTGATGTTTAGAATCAGCCAGTAACGCCACACATTAAACTTATTCCTGGTAAGATCAATGTTGATATAATACACTTGTTTACTTAAGTTTAAGTAAATGAGACTAATTTAGGTTCATAATTAACTATTGGACTAGCCGCCTTTGTTGACCATAATAAGAGTATGTTCATTTTACCTTTGGTGATTGAATTAACCTATCCCACTTGGTGTTTGATTGGCCTTACCCTTCTCCATGTAAGAAAAAAAAAGTAATTATTCCATATGTCATTTTGGGCAACCTAGGCATGGGCTAAGTCATTTAGAAGCAGCCTCTGTCAATTATTAGTTGAGAGAGCAGTTTGGCGTGGGGGTAAATTTCTATTGCCCATTGATATATCCTAGTTCTACTTTAATATGGACAGAGCTGAGCATGTGTTTATGTCACTGGTGAGCCTGTTTCACATCAGTGGAATCCTTTTTGAGATGCAGACTGTTCTGCTGATGTTGCAAAAGACTGTTAGATACCTGCACCAAATATTTGTTATGCTGTTCAAATTACTGATGTGCTGTGAGTCCATCAATACAGTGTCTGAGGATGCCTTATAAATTAGACACTGGACATCTCTTAGCAGTCTGCCAAGCCAAGGGTTTATAAACCAGTGGTCATGAGTAGGGGTTCCAACTGTGTCCCTCTTGGACAGAGGCAATAGGTGTTGATTGCAGAAATAAGAGTAGCACTTGGCTAGGATTGTAAGGGCCCTAGGGCTATTAGCCAAGAAACTTCCTATGATCTTGTGAAAGCTGACATCTTTAAGACTATCACAGTCTGTGTGCTTGTAAATGACTTGTCACATAACTACCTGTACTGCATGAAGACAGACAGGATGGATCACTTGGAGTATGTGTCCCAGGCCATTAACAGCCTAGCACTGAGCATCATGCTGCCTTCAGTAAGGATAAAGCTACAATATGAACAACAGATGATTGACTTTAATTAATTGGTTTAGTTGGTATCACTCCAAGGGGAGTCAGTACTTTTCTGCAAGGGAGGATATGGCCAACAGACTGTGCTGCTTTGCTGGGGATGACATGCACTTGTCTCTTCTAGGCCTGCGAATATTGGCTAAAACATTGTACTTCCCAAGTGTGCATTTTTTATGCAGTGAGGAACTGACAAACCTTCCAGTCTATTAAAATCAACTCTAAAAAATCTAATGGCAGGAATCTAAACAAGGAACTCAACTCCCTCCAAGCTGTAATTACCTTAGACTATGCAGATATCTGTGCACTTATCAAGTCATGGTGTCAAAACAATATAGGGTACCCTGCCAGTGCAGGGGTACAATGTTTTCTACACATCTAGACAAGCTATTGCACAGGCAGGAACCAGGTGTGGAGATGCCTCAATGTATAATCAAAAACAATCATGACTCAATGCTGTTCAAACAAGATGATGATTTTGAGCTTCTCCACATCCCAGTCTGTGACCATGAATTCCCATAACACATCTTTATACAGAAGTAACTCACCATTCAACAAAATATTATACTTGTAGGTGATTTTGACTACCCCACTATAAACTTGGAATCATGTATGACCCCAAATGTGCAGTCTTCCTGGACTTTGTCAATAGAAACAACATCTAACAGATAGTTCATATGCCCACTATGGCTGCAAGCATGCTGGATGTGCCCTCACTAACATGGGTTAAGATCTTAAATTTAATTCCTAAGCTTATATACTATGCAGTGTGTGTGTGTGTGGGGGGGGGGGGTCTCCATCTTGGCAGCTATGCCATTACTGACCAAATCATCCTGGAAGTCTGATTTCACCATAGTACCAGCATCTCCACCATTAGTAGAACCATGGACTAAAGACTTTTCCCACAGAGGTAAAGATGGTATAGGCACATGTTTATAATACAGTGCCTGTAATAAGCTATGATTATTACTATCTTCCCATCCATAGGTCCACATTATGCTTCACTAGGATAAAGGAAAAACTCTGATTTCCATGGATGGGAAGTCTGTTTCAGAGAAGGGGGTATTCTCTGAGACAAATAACTGTCCCTCCAACACATCCAGTTTATGTTCCAAAGTAAGGTTTGTCTTTAGATATGGTACTTCTGATGCTATTTGTTCTATAGATATGAAACTGGTCCATCAGAGCAGGATTCAGGGATGTATTAGTATGACAGACATTGATCACCCTTCAACATTGTACAGAGGACCAAGTTTAGTGATCGAGCATCTGAGGCAATCCACATATGACATGTTGTGAAAGCTGTGCATTCCTTCCCTTTGCTGTATGACAAGCCAGCCATCAGCACAGACTGTGTTTCAGTGTATTTGAAATGCATGTATGCATGTGACTTTTAAAGCTACAGCTGTTAATGTATATGACATGTTATATACTGAATGATCATCTAAGTACATATACACACATATCTCAGTTGTAATGATGATGTATTTGTATTTTAAATCAGAACCTGAGCAAAATACATGTTTTCTCTTCCACATGATCCAGTCTGATAATACTATTTATTTCCTTTGAAGTAAAGTTTATCAGAAGTCATTGATTGCACAGTTAGGACACCGATAGGGGTCATGGCAACCTGTGTCGACCCATTATTTTTTGTCAAACTTGTTCTTCCCTCTGTCTCTCTCAAACATCAGGGACAGTCATTTACATAGGAATTCCAATGTCTGCAGTTGCCTTATTTATTTATTTATTTATGTATTTATTTATTTATTTTACATTTGTTGACCAGGTTTGTCCGACTGCGCTGTGGAGCCCTTTTCTCAGTGGAGGCCTGGGGAGAAAAGCTCTACTTATTATACAATTATCATTTAACAGAATCAATAAACAGCAGTTTACTAATTTTCCTTACAAAGCCTCTCCCTTCCTATTGAAAACACACTGGGTCATTGTTATTCAGCTGCCCTCACATGTTATGTTTTCTGAAGTCATTCAGAGACATACGAATGCTGTGTTTCCTGCTGAAGTAAGGAGGTGTCAAACCTGCACTTCAGAAGAAGTGTTGCGGTGTTCTCTTGCAGTCCGATTTGCATCAATACCTTCATGGACATTCATTTCAGTCTGAATCCTGAGAGCTCATCTCTGTTCATTAATATTTGTCACCTCCAAAGGGTGCTTTTCCTCTGTACTTCATCTCTGCATTTTAATACACACATGCTTATTTCAAGGCATCTTTCTCACGTCTTGATAATAATTCATTTTTGAAAAATGAGTCATGGTCAGTACACTGTATGCAATCATCTGTTTTCTCTCCACCCAAAAAATTCATTTTATTTATTTATTTTTTTTGAACTAGTACTTGTTTTCAACTTCAGCCAAGGTGGTCACAATGGATTGAAATAAAAGTGAAAATATAACCATTCCATAGTTATGTCAAGAATCTAAATGGCAATGCTCAGATCTGCTCTGAGCTACAACAGAATGGCACTAAATATACTGATCCCAAGCATATTGCCACAGAATGGCATTAAATATATTGATCCCAAGGATATTGCCAATATCCTGGCAGATCAATTCAGTGCCAACTTCACCCCCCTCTCGCCCCCTAAAGGGACCATCTCAATATCAAAAGATTGCCAAATTCTGGTAATCATGGCCATACAGGTAAAAAATGCACTCTCCATAGCTAAAAATACAGCATCCATGGGACCAGACAACATCCTAGGCTGTGTACTACATGCTTCCACTGGGTGGAAACTCCCAGATATGCTCAGAATTAGTCCAAAATTATACAAAAATCACTGAACCCACAGACATTGCCAACATACTGGCAGACAGGTTCAGTGCAAACTTCACCCCCTCTCCCCCCCTAAAGGAGAGATAACTATCCCAGCGGAGTGTAGCCTCCCAGACATCTCAAATGTGCAGGTGAAAGCTGCTCTCTCTAAAGCTAAAAACACAGCATCAATGGGACCGGATGGTGTCCCCGGCTGTGTGCTACAAGAGCTAAATGAGGAATTAAACCCGCACATAAGGCAGCTGTTTAATCTCAGCCTTACCACAGGATACGTGCCCAAGGAGTGGCATACGGCAACTGTGGTCCCACTCCACAAAGGCGGTGCCTCTACGGACCCTGGTAATTACCACCCCATAAGCTTAACAAGTCTAGTCTGCAAAGCTATGGAGAGGATCATAATGGAGCTCATAAACAAAGATATAGGGGACTTGCAGACATTGGACCCGACCCAGTTTGGCTTCGTCAAGGGAAGATCATGCCTTTTGAACTTGGTCAACTTCTTCGAAACAGTCACTAAGGCCATTGATGAGGGAAAGGCAGTCCATACAGCCTACCTTGACCTTGCAAAGGCTTTCGACACAATACCCCACTCGGGTATTGTAGAAAACTTACCAGCTTAAATGTAAACCCATATGTCACAAGATGGGTTGCAAACTGGCTTAAGGACAGAACCCACAGGGTTAGAGTTGCTGGCGCTATGTCAGACTCCAAGCCGGTCACAAGTGGTGTCCCACAGGGCTCGGTCCTTGGTCCCCTATTGTTCGGCATCTACTTCTCAGAAATACAGGCCAACATGGGAGGACTTTGGCTGACAAAGTTTGCAGACGACTGCAAACTGGGCGCCATAGTGGAAAGTGCATCGCACACGGATATCCTTCAGAAGGGACTCATGGAAACAGATAGCTGGTGCCAGAGCCATGGCCTGAAGTTAAACGCCAAAAAATGTATAGTCATACCCTTCGGGAAAAACAAGGTAACCCCAAGCTACCATATAGGTGGCAATCCACTAAGCACAGAAGAGGTTATCAGGGACCTGGGGACCCAGGTTGACAGTGGCCTTTCTTTGACACTCACATTGCTAAAGTGGTTAGAAAGACCTTCTACATTGCCCACCTGATCATGAAGGGATTCACATCCAGATCTAGTGAGGTCAATGTTCCCCTGTACTCTTCACTTATCAGACCAATGATCGAGTACAATGCCCCATTCGGGATGTATCTCACCCGACATCTGCAGCAATTGGAGAGACCCCAAAAGTTCCTCACCAAAAGGATAAAGGGACTCCAAAATCTGTCATATACTGCCAGATTGAAGAAACCCCAGCTCTATTCAGTCGCATACCGTCTGCTCAGAGGTGACATGTGCGTGACATACAAGGCCATGTCCAACCCGGAATTAATGGACATGCTCCACCTCAAAAAATCCAAATCCACCAAAACCACTAGAGCAAGCGACTTAAACCTTAGCACGGATATAAATAGGACGTGCTGGAGGGATAGATTTATCACTCAGAGACTCCCTATGCTGTGGAATAGAGTCCCGGTCCATGTGAGGCAGAGCACCTCGCTGGCTCTGTTCAAGAGAAATCTTGACCTGTGGATGGGAGATCGTAGGTTTACCCCGGGAATCATCTCTGTGTCACTGCTGGACAGAGGCGCAACAAATTAATGGGCACAGTATTTTTTCATATAAGGGGTGGCGTACGCCACAAAAATTTGGGCTAGGCTTATAAATGCCTTAGGGCAGATAGCCTAGTATAAACCTATGAACCTATGAACTACAAAATGAACTAGCACCTCACCTAAGTGTCAGGTTTAATCATAGCCTCACCTCAGGCTACATGCCCAATGAGTGGCACACAACTACAGTTATCCCACTCCACAAGGGGGGAATCTACCTTGGATCCCAGAAACTATCGTCCCATCAGTCTGATGAGCCTGATCTGCAAAGCCATGGAACACATTATCATGGAACTTATAAACAAAGACATTGGCAATCTTCCAACACTGGACCCCACCCAGTTTGGTTTCGTAAAGGGCCGATCTTGTCTCCTCAACCTGATTGACTTCTTCGAATCAGTCTCCAGAGCAGTGGATGAGGGTAAGACGGTCCACACAGCCTATCTGGACCTCACAAGGCCTTCGACACCATCCCCCACTCTAGAATCATAGATAAACTTAGTAAGCTGGGCATTAATCCCTACATCACTCGATGGGTTGCCAACTGGCTTACTAAGAGAACCCACACTGTAAAAGTAGCCAAGTCAAAATCCAGCTCCAGAAAAGTGACAAGTGGAGTACCTCAAGGTTCAGTCCTGGGACCACTCTTGTTTGGCATCTACTTTTCTGAACTACAGGCCAGCACTAACGGACTCTGGCTAACAAAGTTCACAGATGACTGTAAACTGGGAGCCAGTACTGAATCCCCAAATGATGTGGATATTCTACAAAAGGGCCTTACAGAAACAGATGCTTGGTACCAGAGCCATGGGCTCAAGCTCAATGCCAAGAAATGTATAGTTATCCACTTTGGGAAAAACCATGTACCCATGAATTACCACATAAGTGGCAGTACACTAAACACAGAAAGTGTGATAAGGGACTTAGGGTCACAGGTGGACAGTGGTCTCACCTTTGACAACCACATCATCACAACAGTCAGAAAATCCTTCTAGGTGGCACACCTCATCACTAAGGGCTTTTCATCCGGAAAAAAGGAGGTCATTGTCCCACTGTACTCACCCCTCATTAGATCCATTATAGAGTACAATGCCCTGTGTGGTATGTACCTCACAAGACATCTGCAACAACTGGAAAGGCCACAGAAATACCTCACTAAAAGAATCACAGGCCTAAAGCAGATGCCCTATGCTGACCATCTAAAAAAACTCCAGCTATACTCTGCTGCATATTGTCTATTCAGAGGTGATCTCTGCTTAACATACAAGGCCATGTCAAACCCAGAGCTGTTGGACATGCTCCACTTAAAGAAGTCCCAATCCCTCAGAGCCACATGCTCCAGGGATCTTAACCTGGTCATCACAATGAACAAAACATGCTAGAGGGATAGGTTCCTGACCCAGAGACTCCCCATATTAAAACTGATGTCTCTTTGAAATCAATGGAGTATTCACTAGCTTAGTAGCTGACAAGGTATGTGAATTTTGTGTGTGCGTGTGTGTGTGTGTGTGTCCTCTTTCATGCATGCATGCATGTTGTGTATGGTGCAAAGGAGATCTAATGAGGAAAGATCGAATGACATTTGCTTGCTCCCATAGTATTGGATGACTTTTAAGTGTAATAGGCTTCCTGCAATTAGAGTGGTAGACTGATGAGGCATTGGCACTTTCTTTGGTCTCCCCAAAGTATTCTACCACTGTTTGGTGGGGAGGTAAGAAAACCACTGGGCCTCAACGGAGCATGCCATGTGTGTGTGGGTGCTTATGTCTGCATGAATAGATGATGTATATACTTTAATGGAGAACTGTGTGGCAAAGTTGGACTGACACCTACTTGCAGAAATGCTGTGTAGAGAGCTGTGTCAGCACAGATGGCTTGCTGCATTTACTGGGTAGTGAGATGAGCTGGCAGTGCCAATACATATGACCCCCCCCCCGGTTGTAATTGAAGCAGTGTTTTGTGGAGATGTGAGTAATGCAACACAGTTTAATGGTACTTGGTGTGTGTGTGTGTGTGTGTGTGTGTGTGTGTGTGTGTGTGTGTGTGTGTGTGTGTGTTCATACATCTACAAAGGGAGTCCATGGTGTAACAGAGAGCAAGTGATGTAAGATGAAGTGACACCTGTTACCTGATCTGTTAGGGAGAGATTTGTGTCTATGCAGTTAGCTTTCTGCAATAGGTGGGGATACTGAGCTGACATCATATATGGCTTTTGTCCCCAAAGACATTGGATCATTGTTTTTTTGGAGTGCTAGGGAAAGCAACAGTCTTTATTGCTACATGGTGTGTGTGTGTGTGTGTGTGTGTGTGTGTGTGTGTGTGTGTGTGTGTGTGTGTGTGTGTGTGTGTGTGTGTGTGTGTGTGTGCCAGGAGTGTAGAGGACAGCAGTGCAAATGCATGGAATGTAGTGAGTGTAATCTGCAACCATTTTTTCAAATTCCATTCAAAAGATGACTGAGCAGGAGATGGACATATCAGTAGACTAGGTTTGCAGTCATGAGTCGAGAAAAGATCTGTAATTGGTTGCCCAAAGGTCTCAGAAAACTTTAGTCAAAGGAGAGTGTGCAAGACTATCTAGAATCATATCGCAAAACAGCACATTTGAGCTAACAAGTGTTAAACTGTGGCATATGTTTGAGAGATGAGGATACCACCCTGGGTTTTTTAACGGAATCTTTCAAGAGGTCAGCAATAAGAGGGATAATGCATGGTTTTGTCCATTACTATGGAAGGGCAACCAATTACTGAATGGTCCCTTCCCACTGGAGAGTGAAACCCTACAGTATGACCTTAGTCAAGCCTGAATCCTTTCTTTCAATGTTGATTTCTATAACATTAAAGCAATTATTGATACAAAATGGAAGATTTTTGGTATCAACCAGGAGTATTCTAATCTTCTTGCTTGTACCCCAAATATATTATAGGAGGACAGTTACTTCAAACAATTTTGGAGAGCGTACAAGCTGTTAAGACAAATGGTAAAATGTCTAATTAAGTTTAACACTGTTTTAAATAAAAGTGCTCATGTTTTATTGTTTTTACAACATTAAAGTGTTTGAATTTCAAAAGTTTGGTGTTTTTTATTGGATACTTTGAGAACAGTTACTTTGGGTCCAGGCACCAGCTTTCTTTTGGTGTATTTGGTTTGTTTCTTTGGAATTTGGTGTTTCATATGGTAAAATGTCCCAATGTGGACGTTGCAAACAATGTAATTTCATCCTAGTAGGTTCTTCATTCCATTTCCAAGAATATGGGATGGTTAGATTAAGACAAAAATATAATTGCCTGAGTTCTGGAGTTATTTATGCAGTACCAAATGTATCCCTGTTTTTATTTTGGGAAAACCATACAAACATTTAACGCATAAATCTAACACTTCCTTTAAGACATCAAAAAACAACATGATGAGCATAATGCTTCATTCAAACACATTAGTACCCACGATACCCATAGTTTTATGTTACTGATCACAGTTCTATGGGTTTTAGAAGTGGACCTAGGGATGATTATTTAGAATACAAAGAACTAGAATTGCAATTGAGAACTAATGCCATTACTATTCCTAGATTGAATGACATGATTTCCACAGCTAGTGTTTTAAAGTTAAAATCAGCCTATTATTTATGAACACTGTTTGGCTTCATAGTTAATATTGTTTGTATGTATGTATTTGTGGTTTGCCTTTGTGTATTAGTTTTGTTTTGTATATACATATCCATATATTTTTTAATAAAGACTGTTTATAAAAGGACATGTTGGTCTTTAAGTGTTGGTACACCAACTTCTCTTGTCTTAGGGCGTTGGTTAAGTTGTTGACTCAATTTGAAATGAATGGGCCATGTGACTTGCTGGAGATGTATAAAACAGATTATTTGGATTGGTAATGTGTTCTAATGAAGTCCTTATTTAGGGACGAAAACGCTTAATTATGTGTTTTATTTTTTGTGATTAAAGGTGTGCTTTGTGGATTTGGTTCTCAGCTTTCATTTCACATTCTTAATATTGAGAAGATGATTGCAGCTATACATATATATAAAAAAGCTAAGCTGGCCTCAACATAGATAATTTTTAAATACAATACTAGGGTCTATATTATATTGCTGAAAAACCTTTCCATCGAATGCAACTTTGTTCACTCGTATTCAGCGAAATTCACTTCCACAATTCGCTGAACACTTAAAGTGCAAAGAAATACTTGCCCCACAATGCAACGGACCCCAATCTAGCTAAACCAAACCCACCCATGTGGGGGGTTATGCCCCACATCCCCCCTATACCAACTTTGAGATCACATTATAGTGAAGAAAAGGGCAAAGTTGTGTAGTTGGCCAATTATATCTCTGCCCTGTCAGTATTCAATGAATCATGGAAGTGACTTTCGCTGAATACAGGTCGGCGATGTAGCGTTTGGTGGAAAGTTTTTTTGGAGAACTGATATAGACAAACAATGCTACAGTAACTGCTTGTTCAGTATCCTGTTCATAGCTGTAACAAAACATTTCTTTATTTTAAGGTATTTAACAACTTAATATACATTATGTATATATATATATATATATATATATATATATTGTGTGTGTGTGTGTGTGTGTGTGTGTGTGAGCGATTGAGAGAGAGAGAAAGCAAAAGCAATCATTCAATATTCTGTGCAGTAATTTTTAAAGAAATGGTTGCTAGCACACAGTGATATGAGGTTCATGATCATTACTAGTAAGTTATTTCCTGAAATCTTTTTTGTGAGCACATAATGTGAGGTCATGAATTATAACCCAATTATAATATTTTCATTAACAGTTTTTGTGCCAGTCTACTCTTTGCCTGTGCATTTGTGTTTCCAGTTGCTCACTGTTCGCAATGAAGAAAAGAAATCTTGTATACTGCAACAATTGCCACCCAATACCACTCACTCATGTTGTATTTCGAAAAGAGAGTGGAGACTGACAATTTATGGAGCTCTGTGGAAAAGTAATGCAGTATGGTTTTCTAATCAGTGTTACGGGTGAGTATGCATGCATAATGTAAGTTTTTATAATAAAGCAGTATTAGAAAAAAAGAAAGAAACCTAGCTAAGATAGTATGTAAGGGGATATATCACGCCAGGTTTGTAACGCAGCACACTAGGTATTACTGTGCATATTTAAACAGTAATGTTCTCTTTGTTAAAAAAAAAGTCAGTAATGAGCACAATAAGAAAAGAAAAGACATGATGTTGGAAGCCGGGAAGCAGAAACGTTTAATCTGATATCAAAATGAAGTATTATGCATTTCCATTTGTTAACCAGGGTACAGCACTCAGATCTTTCTACATTTTACTTAAGAGCACTGTCTGATTAAGTGACAATGTAAAAATTATGCATTACCTTCATAAACAGGAAACCTATTAGTAGAAGTATTTAACTTCCATACCAGCTCTTGGGCTAATCTTTTAGTTGCATTGTATGGCAACAAGCATTATTACACACACATAATTTGTTAGCACTCTGGAGCTGATAATGAAGGATATGATCAAGATATTAACTTTTTTTAACAAATATAATGCATTTTTGTGACAATATAAATTACTGATAAAAGGCCAATATAATTATAAGAACACAATCTTTTAATGCTTGTTTAATGTAATGAAGAAGAAAACCTCTGCTTAGATATTAATGTATATAACACAGTAGTAAAGCTTGCAATTCAGAGATAGTATCCAACTATAGGAAGGCATATTATAATATATAACATAAGTAGAGGAAGGAATATTATATCACATCACCTACTTCATATAGTATATGTGAAATTAAGCATTCATAGTAGTTACACAGAGATGCTGGACAAAAAATGTTATCCTGTCTTTTAGAGTAAAAATTCAGTTTCATGCTGGAAAACAACAGTTCTATGGTAAATTGTAAAGAAATTACAGCAGACAGTATTTTGCAGAATAAGTAGGAATTAGTTTATGCCATAGTGGAAAGCATGCCCTGCAAATAAATGTGTAGAAATGTTGGCAAATTATAAAGGATTTCATTGTTATGCTTCATAGAGGTAAGTAATACAGTTAAGGGCATTTGTTAAAGTGCTGGCACACAATATTTTTTCAGTTTAGTTAGTTAAAAAGCTGAGACAATTAAACACAGTAATGAAATGTCAGCATTGACACCATAGTACATGATATCACAAAGAATACTGTCTATTAGTAGGTGATGAGCAAGTCTTGGATGACAGCAGAAAACATCATGATGTGTTTTAGGTGGTGGGCCTTGCCAAAAAAGTCACCCAACACAAGACTGGGGAGGGAGGAGGGCTGCAGTTCTGAATCAGAATAAATATGTATTTCATTAACAGAGCTAGCAGGGATGTGCCGCACTCTCTTTTTCTAAACCTGGGTTCAGAAAAAAAAAACATTTAGCTTTTTTGGACAGCATGGGTCTATGGCTTTTGTTCACCTAAAGAATTTACATTGGGATAATTCATTCTGTGAAATCAACAGAGCAGCCAAAGCACCAAAGAAAACAGACTACAAAAGAAATAATTAGTTTCAGGGGACTCTCTTCTCTCCCAGCATAGTTGTTTGTGCCTCAAGCACAGCCATACCCTTAAATCACTGATCACACAACAATCGATATAAGGATATAGTTCTTTATCTCAGGCTTCCACAATCCATCTGTATTCAACAAACAGAAACTAAAATGTCTCTTCCCTTTGAGACAATATCTCTGGATTTGTCAAAACAGTGTAGGTGAGTATCCATGTACGTGTCTGGACGTTAACTTGGGTGACTTGCTGACATACCTCTTTGCTGAATCACAGCTCTTTGATTTTCGAAATAAATATCCATGTAAACTTGTGTAAGCTGAATGATTTTACAGGGTATGTGTGCTCTCCACTCTCATACCAGTAAATCTTTAGATATAGTAACTCAGAGAACACATAACAGTAAGAGAAGGAAAATGCTCCCCCCCCCCACACACACCACCATGATTTTACTATATTAAATATATTCTTTTCACATATTAGTATTCATTATAACATTGCATCATATCACTTTGCTTTGAAGATAGTGGAAGTCATCTAAGAATATAGGTATACTTTCTAATAATGACTTAATGGCTAACTGGAAAAACAATCAATGGGCTACATTGGTGGACTTATCACAGGCACACAAGTAGGAAGGAAAAACAATCACTGGCATTTTGCTTGCGGTGGTAAATGAAGAGACTGATTGTAAATATGCCAGTTGTGACAGGTGAAAATAGATGATGAGAGGTAGCCTAGTTATGACATGATGATTGCTACAAGAATGGGGATGGACAATGAATGGTGTTCTATTCACCATATTAGGAGGTGACAGCTAGGCATGGGAATATACTGATCAAGATGGAGGGGGAATTCAGACGAATGCATGCTAAAGTGTGGAAGGTATGTGTCATCTATTAAGATGTGGAAGTTGCACAAGATTCTACATACTGGTTTGATGGAATGCATTACTTTTGTTAGGAAGCATGGCAGAGGAAAACAATTGTGTTTGTGCATGCATATGCTGATGTGGTTAAGGAGATGTAAATGATTTTAAACTTTAAAAACTATACTATCATTCATAACACTTTGCTACCTACTTCTTAACATGCCTGCTTTGCTGATTTCAATGGCATCACATATCTCTGCCTGACCTATATGTAACTACTACGCATAACATGTTTAATACTTTTTCAGGGGACGTGTTTGGTTGCAACAGCATGCGTGCCTTCCTGAAACTGGTTTCTCCATCTCACCCTGTTATATGACAAAAACATCAATCAATGTCCTTGTCAGGAGTACAGTGTTCATGAATCTCATAATTAGCCTCTATTAAGAAGATAAAATAATCACGGTAGAACAAAAATAGATGCCATTAGAGTGGGACGAGAGATGAATAGTTTAAAATGATTATACCTTGCAGACAAATGAAATAAGGATGATCATTAATTTCAAAGTTACAGGCAGCATATCTACTTTTATATTTAAGTCCAAGATCATCAGTATAACTTGCTAACAAGATGCATTCTAAATATCAACATAATCAGCTGTCATTGACAGGACAGAAATGGACTTATCTTGAATGACAGCTTCTCAGTATATATGCACATGGAGGTGGAGTCTCTCTATGCTGTTAGCACCACCAAGAATGGATTCATTGTATGCTTTGCCATTCTTAATCACATCCAGAGCATACTCTTCCTAATGGGCAACACACTGCACTATTTATTCATTTATTTTATTCAAAATTACTTATTTTTGAGTCTTCTCCCTGAAGAACATGGGCACAGAAAGCTAGGGTTGTATTAATGTCGCATGGTAAGGAAAACAATGACAACTGGTACTAAAATAATTGTAACAAGATAGATTTGGATGTTTGCCATTGGGTTGGCAATTCTAAAAAGATGCAATGCTTAAAAAGATTTGCAGGATATTAACAGAAGAATAAGAAGTTAATATAGAAAACAAAAGGAATGGGTGCTAAATAATTAAACCATGTATAAATGCACAGGCTAGAATTACAAGTAAGGCCCATATAACAGTCATTTGTGAAAGGCTGTTACAGTGAATGTAGCATGCTGAGAAAGAAAAAAATAGGGTTGGCTAAAAATGAAACCCTACCATCTTATCAAAGTAAAGGATGAATTGCAATGTTGACCACCAAGGTTTATAAAAATTCTAAAGGTTCACACAGTTTCAGGTAAGTAAATTAATTATTATTTATTATTTAACAATACAAATATAAGCTAAGAGTTGTGGAACAGAGTTGATAATATTGTAATAATTCACCTGATAATTCCTGGATAAAAATGTATTGAGGTATACTGCAAAGTCAAATACAAAATATGAATACAGTTATGAGTTAATATCCTTTAAGTACCACATTTAGGGAAAAGATGCCATTATGAAGCCCAATGACAGGCAGCTATGCAGTCAGGTTTTACATTTTCCTAGTTGCCATGACACTGGCTAATATTTATCTACTATTTTCAGGCACATTTAACTAGCAAAGTAGTCAAACTTCCCGGTTCCATGTCTTAGCATAATTATGCTTTAGAAAGGCAGTCCAGCATATTGTTGGTGGAAAACAGATAATGTGATTACCTACTTTATTGGGTACATGAATTAAGCTTACGATTTGGAATCAGTAAATTGCTCCTTCATTTGTGCTGTCCATTGAGGAAGTTATTGTCCCATCTTATAACATTTTATGAACATGAGACAAAATTGTGTGTTAGATTCTCCAAATGAAATATTGCCTAACTGCACATAAAATGCTTTTCAGATGTAGGTGCTGTATTTTTGCATGCTAACTTTGTTCAAATGGGTTCTATACCAATTAAATAATAAAAGTAAAGAATTTTGCCACTAAGTGGGTTTTAGCAGCATTTTATAACAATAGTGCAGTCCTATTGGTGCTTTTAAATTCCCTAGGTATCCATTAATCTGTATTAGTATTGCATTTAGATTTGCTGTCAATATCATTTATTTTTCTACTATATTAGACAATTCTGGAAGTATAAAATGTTTTTGTGCCTCTGCATCTTCATTATTTATGCTCAAATTACTGAAAATCTAATACAGTGTTCTTCATGACATTCATGCTCCCATCCGCTCTAAGAAAACCAAGGCAAAAGCCACACCATGGCTCTCAAAAGAGACTAGGCTTAAAATTAAACTTAGAGACAATGCTTGGGCTTTATGGTGGACTACCAAACTCCCTTGGGATCAAACTGAATACAAGCAACTTAGGAATGCAACTAAAAAACTAATACTACTTGACAAAAAAAGTACAGTTTTGTACCTACCATAAATGTAGATGTTCGAGGATCCACATTGCTGCAGTCCTAACTATTGGGTAGTCCGCTGTCCAGTCGGCCCGAATACCAAAGTATATGGCTGACGTCGGTCAGGGCGCATTAGACTGACGTCAGTACGTCAGGGTACTAATGCGCATGACCGACGTCATATCCTCAGTCTTTTCTTGCCCCAGATGTCAGAAGACCCTGAAAAGATAAGGCCAAAACCAAAAACTCCAAATATACCTGCACCAAAAATATGTACAATATATACAAAATTACCAGAATATAACCTCACCTACACAACCACCCCTAAACACAGAGGGAAGGAGGGAGGGAATTGACTGCAGCAATGTGGATCCTCGAACATCTACATTTATGGTAGGTACAAAACTGTACTATGTTCTTCATTCCACATTGCTGCAGTCCTAACTATTGGGTAGAATCCCAAAGCAGAGGTAAGGGAGGCTGGCAAATCATAAGGAAGCAGGAACTGACAACATGCCTTGCAAAATAGCTGTGGCAAAACCAGCCCTAGACTTAGAGTAGAGAGGAAGGTGATAATGCTTAGAGAAAGTATGCACTGAACTCCAAGTAGCTGCCTCCAAAATATCCTTAGTTGCCACCCCCCTTAGAAATGCTGTTGAAGTGGCAGTAGCCCTAGTGGAATGAGGCCTAATCCCAACTGGAATCTCCTTGCCATGATGGGACTAACAAAATGCAATGCAAAACCCAATCCACCTAGAAATAGTTTGTTTTGACACAGGCTTGCCCTGCGAACCCAAAGCAAAAGAAACAAACAACTGCTGAGACTGCCTAAAATCCTTAGTCCTGCTCAAATAATAACGCAACTGCCTGTGTACTTCTAAAGTGTGCAAAATCTTTTCCCCTTTATTTTGAGGATCTGCATAAAAAGTAGGCAAATGAATAGTTTGGTTTAAAGCCACACTAGAAACCACCTTAGGCATAAAGGAAGGATTAGTACGTAAAGATACCCTATCCTTATGAAAAATCAAAAAAGGCTCTACCGCCATAAGGGCCTGCAACTCAGAAACCCTTCTTGCCGAAGTAATGGCCAACAAAAAAGCAGTCTTCCATGACAAGTATTTCAATTCAGCAGTAGCCGCAGGCTCAAAAGGTTGTAGAGTAAGTTTCTCCAACACAAAATTGAGATCCCAAGCAGGAGTAGGAGCTCTACGTGCGGGTCTTATATTCTTTGCCCCTCTAAGAAATTGCTTGAACAAAGGATGCGAAAACAATGGTGGGTCACAATCATAGTGAGCTGAAATTGCTGCAGCATGAATCTTAATGGAAGAGAAAGACAAACCGTTGTCCAATAACTCAGTAAGATATTGAAGAGCCACACTCAAATTAGGCTCAGAAATCTCCAAATTGTTTGCTGCACTCCAAAATAAAAATCTCTTCCATTTTTCTGCGTACACTTGCCTTGTACTAGGTCTTCTGGCTTCCATAATCACATTTAAAACTTGTTGAGGAAGT
Organism: Protopterus annectens; assembly: GCF_019279795.1. Taxonomy (NCBI): domain Eukaryota; kingdom Metazoa; phylum Chordata; order Ceratodontiformes; family Protopteridae; genus Protopterus; species Protopterus annectens. The sequence goes on from NC_056751.1 coordinate 454,077,662, forward strand.
TGAGACCTGCTGTCTTTCAAAACAGAATATGCCAGGCTGTTAGATGAAGAGAGTGAAGCTTGACATTGAGCAGGTGACCGTCCCTCTGAGACAACAGGTGTGGAATCAAGGGTAAAGGCCATGGAGGCTTCCTTACCAGACTCCTCAGTAATGGGTACCAGTGCTGCCGAGGCCAATCTGGAGCTATTAAAATCATCCTTGGCTTGTCTTGTCTGACCTTTAGAAGCACCTTTGGGAGAAGAGGCAGAGGTGGAAAAGCATACACATGAAGATTTTTCCAACTGAAAGAAAGAGCATCCACTTTCCAAGCTGTGTGATGAAACCTCTTTGTGCAAAACTTTGGCAGCTGGTGGTTTAGTGGAGAAGCGAACAGATCTATGTCTGGGGTTCCCCATGACACTGTCAATTTTGGAAATACATGAAGATCCAGTTTCCACTCGTGGGGATCCATGATTTGTCTGCTTAACACATCTGCTAAGGAGTTCTGTGCTCCCCGCAGAAACCTTGCCTGAAGAGTTAGTTGCAAGCTGAGCGCAGTCTCCCATAAAATCATTGCTTGCCTGCACAATGGGTAAGAATGTGTTCCCCCTTGTTTGTTGATGTACCACATGACAGTTGTGTTGTCTGTTAGAATCAACACCTGCCCTGGAAGAAGTAACTCCTTGAAAGCCATTAATGCAAACTGGACTGCTAACATCTCTTTCATGTTGATATGTAGATGCTGTAGTCTGGCAGGCCACTTGTCTTGTATCCACTTTCCATTTAGATGAGCTCCCAAGCAATGTCTGAGGCATCTGTCGTTAGTATCTGACTCGCCTCTGGCCGGGTCACAGAGAGTCCCTTGTTTAGGTGACATTCCTGAGCCCACCACAAAAATTCCTTTTGAATGCAAGGTATTATTTGAATGACAGTGTCCAAATCCTGGCAGTGCTGTGTCCATACATTTTTGAGATACCATTGCAGCTTCCTCATATGCAGTTTGGCATTGGGAAGCACCAGAATACAAAATGCCATGAACCCTAAGGCTTGAAGGACTGTCCTTGCAGTCAGCCCGGACTGAAGAGATAGTTGATGGAAGTAACTGGAAAGATTCTTTTGTTTGTCCGGGGTTAAAAAGGCCATCTGGGCTGCTGTATTCAGTCTCACACCCAGAAAGCACATGTTTTGAGAGGGTACTAGACTGGACTTTATTTCGTTCACAGAATACCCTAGGCATCTTAGCACTGCTATGACATAATCCAAATGCTGTAGAAGGTCTTCCTTTTCTTGAGCTAGAATCAGGCAGTCGTCCAAGTAAGGATAGATTTGAATTCCTTTTAGCCTGAAGTAAGCTATCACTGGAGCCAGAACCTTTGTGAATACTCTGGGCGCAGTGGATAAGCCAAAGGGCAATGCAGAGAACTGATAATGAGAATTTCCAGCTCGAAAACGCAGATATTTCCTGCAACTTAGTCTTATAGGCACATGAAGGTAAGCTTCCTTGAGATCTAAAGTTACCATCCAGTGATCTTTGCCCAGCAGAGGTAAAAGCTGTTGTAACTTCAACATTTTGAACTTGGGAATGTCCAGATAAGTGTTGAGGATAGATAAATCCAAAATTGGTCTCCACGTGTTCCCCTTCTTCGGTACTAGGAACAGGCGAGAATAAAATCCTAGGCCCCTTTCTGGCACAGGAACTGGCTGAATGGCCCCTATTTGGAGCAACAGAAAAATTTGCTTGTGAGCCTCTTTTCTTTGTAAAGGAGGAATGTCTGGCATGCCTTTGAAAGGAGGCAAGGTATGGAAATAAAACCTGTAACCGTGGTGAATGATATCCAGAACCCATCTGTCTTGGGTAATTAAATCCCAATTTTCTTTGAAAAGAGACAGCCTTCCTCCCAAAGGTGCTGCCAGGCGAGAATGTACTGGCAGCTGAAAAGGCAGGTCATTGGGTCTGCTTACGAAAGGACTGACCCCTGCCCTCACCAGAAGTCTGAGCAGGGGAACTCCTGTCCTAGGCCTAAAAGAACCTTGAGCTCTGCCCCTACCACGTCTAGACCTACCCCTAGACTGGGAATCATAAGCAGGATAAGTCCATCCCTTAGTAGGCCAATTTCTACTAAACTTCGGAGGCTGCACCCGCAAAAAATCCTTAACAGTTTGCATAGACTTAGCCTTGTCCTCCATTTTCTTTAAAACTGCTTCCACAGGCGAACCAAACAACACATCAGACTGCAAAGGAGCATCCAAAATCCTTGTTTTAACATGCTCGGCTAAATTCTGATCTCTCAACCAGGCATGCCTACGAAGAACAGAACCAGTGGCAGCCACCCTCGAGGAGGCCTGCACAGCATCAAAACCACACTGCAAGGAATGTTTACCCACCTGTTCAGACACATGAACTAAATCCTGCAACTCTTTACACTCAATACCTTCTGCCAGAGCATCCACCTTAGATTTCAATTGTGAAAGGAGGTAATTCTGACATTTTAACATGTGAAACTGACAATTCAACGCCCTCATGGCTAAAGTGGAAGAAGTATACACTTTCTTTCCCCATCTATCCAAAGCCCTTGCCTCTTTATCAGGAGGAACAGGATTTTTAACAACAGAGGCCTTCACCCTTTAGGCCCCTGAGAGACAGTTTCGGTCTGCCCTAGGACTCTTAAAAGATACTTATGAGCTTCAGGCACCCTATAGTACCTATCCGGTTTAACTGGGGCAGGAGGCAAAGAATCAGGATTCAGGGAAGCCTCTGCAAAAACATCTTCCACCACATTCAGAACAGGAGGTATAGCTAAAGGCCTATGCTGGGGTAAAAACAAGAATTCCCTAAGCCTCTTTCTGGAATCAGAGAAATCTTGACCTTCCCATTTAAAATGCTCCCTCATGGAATGCAGGGTCTCTGAAAATGAAAAATCCTCAGGAGGAGAAGCTGAAGGAGTAGAATCATCCACATCAGAATCAGAATAAGGAGGATACTCCTGCAAGTCTTCAGCCGAAGACTCAGAAGCCTCCGAACAGTGTTCAAAACTCTCAAACTCAGGTTCCACCCTAGGCCTCTTATCAGGAGGGGGCATAGAACCTCTAATCATAGTAATCAAATCCTCTGCCATTTTAAGCATATGTTTCGTAGGCAAAGACCCTGAAGCACTAGGAGAAACCCCCACTGAAGCTACACTTGGCCTGCCTCTCAAAGAAGCCTTGGAAACAGAGGGGGAGGCTCTAACCACCTTAGGAAGAGAGGGAAGAACAGCCACCTGAGAGGCCCCCTCAGCCTGGCCTACTTCCTGAGAGGATACATCCTGTAACAATAAAGTCTCTCCCTGAGACTCCAAAGAAACACCTGGCAGAACCTCCGGCTCCACTGAGCCTTCTAAAGAACCGACGTCAGGGACTGTCGGTTCTTCCACTCTAGGCTTTGCTGCTTTGTCCTTGCGCTTTTTGCCCGAAGCGGGCGTCGGAGCATCCGACGGCATTTTATAATTACAACGCTTCCCAAAAAAGTACAGTTTTGTACCTACCATAAATGTAGATGTTCGAGGATTCCATTGCTGCAGTCCTAACAATTGGGTATAGTCCGCATCCAGTCGGCCCGAATACCAGAGTATAAGGCTGACGTCGGTCATGGCGCATTAGACTGACGCCAGTACGCCAGGGTACTAATGCGCATGACCGGCGTCCTATCCTCAGTCTTTTCTTGCCCCAGATGTCAGAAGACCCTAAAAAGACAAGGCCCAAAAAGCCTGCACCAAAACATGAACAATATATACAAAAATATAAGCAGGTAAGCTCACCTACACTACCACCCCTAAACACAGAGGGAAGGAGGAGGGAATTGACTGCAGCAATGGAATCCTCGAACATCTACATTTATGGTAGGTACAAAACTGTACTATGTTCTTCGTCTTCCATTGCTGCAGTCCTAACAATTGGGTAGAATCCCAAAGCAGAGGTAAGGGAGGCTGGCAAATCATAAAGAAGCAGGAGCTGACAACATGCCTTGCAAAACAGCTGTGGCAAAACCAGCCCTAGACTTAGAGTAGATAGGAAGGTGATAATGCTTAGAGAAAGTATGCACTGAACTCCAAGTAGCTGCTTCCAAAATATCCTTAGTTGCCACCCCCCGTAGAAATGCTGTTGAAGTGGCAGTAGCCCTAGTGGAATGAGGCCTAATCCCAGCTGGAACCTCTTTGCCATGATGGGAATAACAAAATGCAATGCAAAAGCCAATCCACCTAGAAATAGTTTGTTTTGACACAGGCTTGCCCTGCGAACTCAAAGCAAAAGAAACAAACAACTGCTGAGACTGTCTAAAATCCGTAGTCCTGCTTAAGTAATAACGCAATTGCCTGTGTACATCTAAAGTATGCAAAATCTTTTCCCCTTTATTTTGGGGGTCTGCATAAAAAGTAGGCAAATGAATAGTCTGGTTTAAAGCCACACTAGAAACCACCTTAGGCATAAAGGAAGGATTAGTACGTAATGATACCCTATCCTTATGGAAAATCAAAAGGGCTCGACTGCCATAAGGGCCTGCAACTCAGACACCCTTCTTGCAGAAGTAATAGCCAACAAAAGCAGTCTTCCATGACAAATATTTCAATTCAGCAGTAGCCGCAGGCTCAAAAGGTTGTAGAGTAAGTTTTTCCAACACAAAATTGAGATCCCAAGCAGGAGTAGGAGCTCTACGTGGGGGTCTTATATTCTTTGCCCTCTAAGAAACTGCTTGAACAAAGGATGTGAAAACAAAGGTGGGTCACAATCATAGTGAGCTGAAATTGCTGCAGCATGAATCTTAATAGAAGAGAAGGACAACCCTTTGTCCAATAACTCGGTAAGATATTGAAGAGCCACACTCAAATTAGGCTCAGAAATCTCCAAATTCCTTGCTGCACACCAAAATAAAAATCTCTTCCATTTTGCTGCGTACACTCTCCTTGTACTAGGTCGTCTAGCTTCCATAATCACATTTAAAACTTGTTGAGGAAGTTGAGACCTGCTGTGTTTCAACACAGAATATGCCAGGCTGTTAGATGAAGAGAGTGAAGCTTGACATTGAGCAGATGACCGTCCTTTTGAGATAACAGATGAGGAATCAGAGGTAAAGGCCATGGAGGCTTCTTTACCAGACTCCGTAGAAGTGGGTACCAGTGTTGCCGAGGCCAATCTGGAGCTATCAAAATCATCCTTGGCCTGTCTTGTCTGACCTTTAATAGCACCTTTGGAAGAAGAGGCAGAGGTGGAAAGGCATACACATGAAGATTTTCCCAACTGAAAGACAGAGCATCCACTTTCCAAGCTGTGTGATGAAACCCCTTTGTGCAATACTTTGGCAGCTGGTGGTTTAGTGGAGAAGCGAACAGATCTATGTCTGGAGTTCCCCATGACACTGTCAATGTCTGAAATACATGAAGATCCAGTTTCCACTCGTGGGGATCCATGATTCGCCTGCTTAACACATCTGCTAAGGAGTTCTGTGCTCCTGGCAGAAACCTTGCCTGAAGAGTTAGTTGCAAGCTTAGCAATCTCCCATAAAATCATTGCTTGCCTGCATAGAGGATAAGAATGTGTTCCCCCTTGCTTGTTGATGTACCACATGACAGTTGTGTTGTCTGTTAGAATCAACACCTGTCCTGGAAGAAGTAACTCCTTGAAAGCCAGTAAAGCGAATTGGACTGCTAACATCTCCTTCATGTTGATATGTAGATGCTGTAGTCTGGCAGGCCACTTGTCTTGTATCCACTTTCCAAGTAGATGAGCTCCCCAAGCAATGTCCGAGGCATCTGTCGTTAAAATCTGACTTGCCTCTGGCCGGGTCACAGAGAGTCCCTTGTTTAGGTGACATTCCTGAGCCCACCACAAAAATTCCCTTTGAAGGCAAGGTATTATGGGAATGACAGTGTCTAAATCCTGGCAGTGCTGTGTCCATACATTTTTGAGATACCATTGTAACTTCCTCATATGCAGTTTGGCATTGGGAAGCACCAGAATACAAGATGCCATGAACCCTAATGCTTGAAGGACTGTCCCTGCAGTCAGCACGGACTGATGAGATAGATGATGGAAGTAAAGTGATAGACTCATTTGTTTGTCCGGGGTTAAAAGGCCATCTGGGCTGCTGTATTCAGTCTCACACCCAGAAAGCACATGTCTTGAGAGGGTACTAGACTGGACTTTATTTCGTTCACAGAATACCCTAGGCATCTTAGCACTGCTATAACATATTCCAGATGCTGTAGAAGGTCTTCCTTTTCTTGAGCCAGAATCAGGCAGTCGTCTAAGTAAGGATAGATTTGAATTCCTTGTAGCCTGAAGTAAGCTATCACTGGAGCCAGAACCTTGGTGAATACTCTGGGTGCAGTAGATAAGCCAAAGGGCAATGCAGAGAACTGATAATGAGAATCTCCAGCTCGAAACCGCAGATACTTCCTGCAACTTAGCCTGATAGGCACATGAAGGTAAGCTTCCTTGAGATCTAAAGTTACCATCCAGTGATCTTTGCCCAGCAGAGGTAAAAGCTGTTGTAACATCAACATCTTGAACTTGGGAATGTCCAGATAAGTGTTGAGGAGAGATAAATCCAAAATTGGTCTCCACGTGTTCCCCTTCTTTGGTACTAGGAACATGCGGAATAAAATCCTAGGCCCCTTTCTGATACAGGGACTGGCTGAATGGCCCCCATTTGGAGTAACTGAGAAACTTGCTTGTGAGCCTCTTTTCTTTGTGGAGGAGGAACGTCTGGCATGCCTTTGAAAGGGGGTATTGTATGGAAATAAAACCTGTAACCGTGGTGAATAATGTCTAACACCCATCTGTCTTGAGTAATTAAATCCCAATTTTCTTTGAAAAGAGACAGTCGTCCTCCCAAAGGAGCTGCCAGACGAGAATCTACTGGCAGCTGAAAAGGCAGGTCATTGGGTCTGCTTACGAAAGGACTGACCCCTGCCCTCACTAGAAGTCTGAGCAGGTGAACTCCTGTTCTAGACCTAAAGAACCTTGAGCCCTGCCCCTACCACGTCTAGACCTACCCCTAGACTGGGAGTCATAAGCAGGATAAGTCCACCCCTTAGCAGGCCAATTTCTACTAAACTTCCGTGGCTGTACCTGCAAAATTCTTAACAGTTTGCATAGATTTAGCTTTGTCCTCCATTTTCTTTAAAACTGCTTCCACAGGCGAACCAAACAACACATCAGACTGTAAAGGTGCATCCAAAATCCTTGTCTTAACATGCTCAGCCAAATTCTGATCTCTTAACCAGGCATGCCTGCGAAGAACAGAACTAGTGGCAGCCACCCTCGAGGAGGCCTGCACAGCATCAAAGCCACATTGCAAAGAATGCTTGCCCACTTGTTCAGACACATAAACCAAATCCAGCAACTCTTTACACTCAATACCTTCCGCCAAAGCATCCACCTTAGACTTCAATTGAGAAAGGAGATAATTTTGATATTTCAGCATGTGGAACTGACAATTCAATGCTCTCATGGCTAGAGTGGAAGAAGTATACAGTTTCTTACCCCACCTATCCAAAGCCCTAGCCTCCTTGTCAGTGGGAACAGGATTTCTAACCACAGAGGCTTTAACACCTTTAGGCCCCTGAGAAACAGTTTCTGGGTCCGCCCTAGGACTCTTAAACAAATACTTATGAGCTTCAGGCACCCTAAAGTACCTATCAGGTTTAACAGGAGCAGGAGGCAAAGAATCAGGGTTCAGGGAAGCCTCTGCAAAAACATCTTCCACAACAGTCAACACAGGAGGTATAGCTAAGGGCCTATGCTGGGGTAAAAACAAGAATTCCCTAAGCCTCTTCCTGGAATCAGAGTAATCCTGGCCTTCCCATTTAAAGTGCTCCCTCATGGAATGCAGAGTCTCTGAAAATGAAAAATCCTCAGGAGGAGAAGCCGAAGGAGTGGCATCATCCACATCAGAATCAGAATAAGGAGGATACTCCTGTAAATCATCCGCAGAGGACTCAGAAGCCTCTGAACCGTGTTCAAAACTGGCAAACTCCGGCTCCACCCTAGGCCTCTTAGCAGGAGGGCCCATAGAACCTCTAATCATAGAAATCAAATCTTCTGCCATTTTAAGCATATGTTTCTTAGGTACAGAACCCGAAAAGCTAGGAGAAGCCCCCACTGAAGCTGAAATTGGCCTACCTCTAAAAGAAGCTTTAGCAACAGAAGGAGAGGCTCTAACTACTGTGGGACAAGAGGGAAGAATAGGCCCTTGAGAAGCCCCTTCAGCCTGGCCTGCCTCCTGAGATGGGACATCCTGTAACAGTAAAGTTTCTGCCGGAGACTCCATAGAAACCCCTGGCAAAACCTCTGGCTCCACTGAGCTTCCTAAAGAACCGACGTCCGGGACTGCCGGTTCTTCAACCCTAGGCTTCACTGTTTTGTCCTTGCGCTTCCTGGACGAAGCGGGCGTCGAGCATCCGACGGCATTTTATAATTGCAACGCTTCCCAAACACTAACCTGGCACAGTCTAACCTCCTCTTAATAGTGCGTTTGTTAAACCTAGCACAAGAGCGGCAACCAACAACGTCGTGCTCAGGCCCTAAACAAGGTATACACAAAGTATGGAAATCCTTATGCGGTATCTGTTTCCCACAAGAAATACAGTTATTCACTTTTCTGACATCCGTTAAATACTGAGGCAAGAAAAACCAAAATGTTCCCCAACGGGGTACTTAGCCAACTCTGATTCGGTCTGAAACTCCGGTTTCGGAAATATCTCAGAACGCCAACCTGCACTCGCAAAACTGCTTCTGCATCGGACCACGCGGCAAAAAAGACTGAGGATAGGACGCCGGTCATGCGCATTAGTACCCTGACGTACTGACGTCAGTCTAATGCGCCATGACCGACGTCAGCCTTATACTCTGGTATTCGGGCCGACTGGACGCGGACTATACCCAATTGTTAGGACTGCAGCAATGGAAGACGAAGAACATCTAACCTGGCACAGTCTAACCTTCTCTTAATAGTGCGTTTGTTAAATCTAGCACAAGAGCGGCATCCAACAACGTCGTGCTCAGGCCCTAAACAAGGTATACACAAAGTATGGTAATCCCTATGAGGTATCTGTTTCCCACAAGAAATACAGTTATTCACTTTTTCTGACATCCGGTTAAATACTGAGGCAAGAAAAAACCAAAATATTCCCCAACGGGGTACTTAGCCAACTTTGATTCGGTCTGAAACTCTGACTTCAGAAACTTTCAGAACGCCAACCTGCACTCGCAAAATTGCTTCTGCATCGGACCATGCGGCAAAAAAGACTGAGGATATGACGTCGGTCATGCGCATTAGTACCCTGACGTACTGACGTCAGTCTAATGCGCCCTGACCGACGCCAGCCATATACTTTGGTATTCGGGCCGACTGGACAGCGGACTACCCAATAGTTAGGACTGCAGCAATGTGGAATGAAGAACATCAATACTACAGCAAATTACAAACTTCCAATCAACATAACCCTCAAAAGTTCTGGGCAGGGCTAAATAATCTTTTACACCCTGGCAAAACTACTACCCCTGTACCAGCCGCCCTCACCGACAAACCCCCAGAAGCAGTTTCCGACAGTTTTAATCATTTTTTTTACCAAGACTATCCAAGCCCTAGCCAGTACGCTGCCCCTCAGTCCCCACAGCCCAGATAATTCCACCCCAAAAAAATTTACCACTATTTAGCTTCCAACCAATTGCAACATCACTTATCCGCACCTTACTTAGAAAACTTAAACCTACCACCCTCTCAGCTGACCAACTTCCAGCTGAATACCTACAAAAGTCAACTGATGCCATTGCCTATCCAGTCTCATTACTTCTCAACCGCACCTTAAAAGAAGCTAAAATTCCTAATATCTGGAAGATATCCTACATCATTCCTCTCCATAAAGGCTGGAAAAGATGTGCAGCATGTAAGGGTGATAAAGGATAGTGAGGAAAGGTACTCACAAGCAGTGGAATTTCTAACTAGATTGTTAATGAAATTTTGGGAAAGTCAGAGGATGCCTGAGGGAGGAGAAAAAGTTTTTGGTACCTATCTTTAAGAATAAGGGTGTGCAGCAAGAGCTGCAGTACTACTAAAAGATAAAAGTCATTAGCTTGAGTTGGTTATGGGAGAGTAGTGCAAGGGAAAAGGATTGCATTGCGTCTTTGTAGACTTAGGATTACAGATCGTATATTAGAGGGTCAGCTCATGTGTTGGACAGTTTGGAGAGAAAAAGAGAGAGAGGCGATTGGTTTTTGGACATGACATGTGGAGGAATGATGATATTATTGGGAAAAGGATGATGATGGGAAGGTGAGTGAAGGGTAAGAGAGATAGAGTAGATCTGTTGGGAGAAGCTTTGAGAGCAGTGAGAGTAGACATGCAGTGACAGGCATGTGTACAGCATAGGATGGGTCTGGATAGAAGAGATGAAGTGAGATGGACCTAATAGAAGCGACCCGATTCCTCTCCATAAAGGGGTAGTTCTACTGAACTCTCTAACTACAGGCCCATAGCCATACTCTCTCCTCTAGCTAAAATAATGGAGAAATGTATTCAAAACAATTCATGTACCACCTAATAAACAACCATCTCCTGGCAGATACACAGCATGGCTTCAGACCCCACCATAGTACCACTACAGCCCTCTTAGTCTTCTCAAATAGCGTAAACTATTATCGTAACAATAACCATATCTCTTCAGCTCTATTCCTGGACCTGTCCAAAGCTTTTGATATGGTGGATCATGAACTATTAATCCACACCCTACAATCACTCTGTCTAGATCTAAAAGCACTACAATGGTTTGTTTACTACCTAAGTGGTAGACAACAGGCTGTAATTTGGCAAAATAAACTTTCCACTCTGTTACCTAATACCCTGGGTGTTCCACAAGGCTCTATATTAGGCCCACTACTATTCTCCATTTTTATCAATAATTTGCACACTGTTATACCTAAAGTTAACTGCATCCAATATGCAGATGACTCTACACTTATTTGCTCTGCTACATCCTCTTCAGAGTTGCAGCTAATTACCCAGACTACCTTTAACACAATAGAAAACTGGCTCTCCAACCGCCGCTTGAATCCCAAAAAGACTAAAATGCTAATATTCCTACCAACACAAAGGTCCTGCCCCATAAACATTACAATTAAATCTAAGGATGGCACAATCATCTCACCTGACCCATCTACTAAACTTCTAGGGGTCACTATTGACAACAACTTAAAATTTGACCTACACATTAACCAATTGATCAAAAGCATCAATAAAAAACTAGGATCCCTGTATAGAATAAAAATCTTTCTGACTCCCCCAGCCAAGGTAGCCATTGCTTGATCTCACTTTCTTTCTACTCTCCTATACGCATCCCCTCTTCTTCTAAACAACAACAAGACAATTCTAAATAAGATCACTACCTGTTATAATCACATAGCCAGATTTGCCACTGGGCTCCCCTTTAGGACACATCACTGCATCAACCTAACCCAGCTCGGTTGGCTCAAACTACCTAGGCTACTGCTCTACAACCAACTGATTTTGGCCCACAAAATCATATACAACCCCGAAAACACCCCTGCACTCAAAAACCTAGTCACCCTGTATCACAACTCACGACCACTGCGTTCCTCTAACAGAGTCCTCATCCATACTTACAAAACTAATAACCTAGCCGGTGACTCTCTCCTTTCTAACTCTCTAGGTAGATCTTGGAACCATCTACTCCCTGAGATTACCTCACTTTCTTCTATAAATCATTTCAAAGCCAAGCTCAAACAATACCTGGGGTCAAAATGGACCTGCTACTGTACCAAACCTGGCTAATCCATGGACTATCCATAAGGATCACCCTTAGCAACTGCTACTTTTTCCAATCTCACTTGATGTTATCTTATGATTATTTTGTCACTACTCCTCATGATAACTCTTGACTCCTTGCTAAAAAAAAAAAAAAAATTGTTTTGTTTTTTGCACATTGTCTTTTTGTATATTGTCTTTTTCTTGTTTGATATTGTTGGAGCTTTTCTCCCCGGGCCTCCGCTGAAAATGGACATATATCCAGTCAGACTATCAAATGTAAAATAAATAAATAAAATAAATAAAATCATGAACTTCAGAAAAGTTTAACTTCCACATGCATTTAATGTACTTTTTTATATTTGTTCATTCAGAAGAAGAAAGCTTTTTCATTTGCCTTGCAATAAAATGTGATATTTAATATACAGAAATAATAATACTTTGTTGCAAAACAGGTCTGAAGAACAATCAGAATCAAAGTAAACTAAAATGTATAGCTTTTTAATACAAAACAGTAAAACAAATAGCCCTATATTCACAAAAAATGTAGATAATTGATTACCCAAACCTAAAAAAATAAAAATGTCATCTCAGAGGCCTAAGCTTATGGTGGTATATAGCTCTAATGCTATTATGATGCCAGGAAATGACATATATTGCAATGCAACTGCCATTCAAGATATTTTATTTTTGAATAGGGCTTTTTAAACTATGTCTCCTAGCTTATTATCAACACAGTAAACTATCAAAAAATGTTAAAGTTAGAACAATAAATTGAATATTTTCAGAAAGTTGAAATTAACTTATTTTCATAAGAATGTCCTCGGTTGTGCTTTTAGAGCTTCCTAGTGGTTTTACAAGCATAGGCATTTGGATTAATAAAATAGTAAAATAACTAAATTAGATTTCATTCATGACAGTATATAGTGACGCATTTGAGTGCATTGATATGAAAATAGGAGAATATTTTCTTTGATAGAGCTGTAGGACTGCAGTAGACTTAGACAGAAAAGCTAACTAAAGTGGCCTTCCAGAAATTAGTTTCAGTGCATCATAAAGTTTTGCAAGAAGTCCTTGTCCAACAAATTAGTTTTGATATACAATACATTTTGATTTAAATCAAAATCAAACCCATTAAAAAAATCATAAAAGAAAAGAGAAACACCTACGTTTCAGTTGATAATGCAACATTACTTTACTCAAAAATGGCATACAGATTGAAAAAGCTGATGATTAAATAAACAGTTTCACTCCACAGAAGAATACACCTGTTATAAGACCAGTTTCTCATTTTAGAAAATTATCAAAGTACTATTAAAGTTTTTTTTTTTTTTTAAATCCAGAAAGTCAATGGTAATCGTGAATCTTATAATTTCCAATTGAAGAAAGACTGAACAAGTTTTTGGAAAATGTGGAAGTCAGGGAAAATATATTATCTTGGAGATCTGGAAACATTTTTGTAAACAAAAAATGAGAACATTTGAAGACAATGAGGCATATATGCATTTTACTCAATCACAATACCTGCATTAAAAACAAAGCACTATACACAACTCAATCAGAAATATATTGAAACTGTATAGATTATATGAAGATTCCAAAGGACCAAACATTATATAGCTTTAAGCAATGACTATAAACAGTTCCTTATTTTCAAATTGGATGCATTATTTATTTTCATAAAAATGGATTTTTCTGAAACCATAGGCATGATACAGAGAAAACAATAAAAGACAATAATATAATATAAAGAATAAACAATAAAAACTATGAATATCATAAATATTGAAACTTCAGTAAATGAAAAAGAAGAAACCCTGCTTTCAGAAATGTAAAATACATAGAAAGAAGTCAAACAAAATGATTTTCATTGTAATATATGATCTCCACCTAAATTACATGTCAAGAATTTATAGGCTGAACAAAAACATTGACTCAAAAAGCATACAATCAAATCACATTGCATATTATCAAGATAAATGTTTAAATATATTTTCCTAACATGACTTGAAATTCAATGTTTTCTTTTCCATTTAGCTCACAATTTACAGGTTTTTATGCATTGTTAGCTATAATACAGATTGTGTCTGCCCAACTGTTAGTAATAAAACATGTTACCATTATATATAGTGGTAGGAAATCTAGTCTAATTTATTTTAAGGGATATGCAGTAGTTCATATTTACAAGTTAAGTTTATTATACAGTTGTCCATGATTTGTAACTTTTCATTTCATGCAACTTTTTGCTTCAAAAGTGCATTCAAGTTCATGATTTGTCCTTTTAGTCTAATAGTAGGTTTAGGATCCTTAATATAATTTATGCATTCTTTAATACGATGGACAAGTGAACTAAATGGAAAGAGGTGAGGTGGGGGATTAGCAACATATATTCTCGAAGGATAACCCATACAGAACTTTTAAAAATATGCACTAAGGGGATAGAACTATCCTGCTCAAGTAGTAACTCTAATGCTAGCTAACTTTAAGCCCATCTTAGATAAAAATATAGATAGACTTTGTGAGAAAAATGAACACAAAAGGAGTACCAAGGGTTCTACAGTAAAAGTAGCAGATAGTGGGATATTTAGAAATTTCTGCTTGATTAGAAAGTGGAATTACCTACTCCAGTAATATCACTAGACAAGACAATAAAATAAATATAATGCTAGTATCTAGAAGTGTAAAGGTGATGACTAGTGAGACTGAAATAAAGAATATTTAAACAATTATCTAATAAAACAAAATAATTTCTCTAACATTGTAAAAGCTTAACATGAAAAACTGGCTCATTAAGAATGGTTGGACAACAAAGGGAGAGTGATAGCAAAGAATACAACTAAAGATGTAATTCACAGAAGCATATCTCAGTTTTTTTTTTTTTTTGTGGGAAAGTTGTGAGACAAGCATAAGGGGAGAGTTAATTGAAATGATGGGTGTGTAAGAGTATGCATCCTTAGTAATAGTGAAATCAATTAAAATATGTTCAGGATCTATTTGTAAAACAAAGGTGTGAGACAGGTGATACATTAAAGAGCTTGAGGAATTGCTTAGGGAGGAGATACATTTGTTAGAAGTATCACAAGGTGAGGCAGAAAAAAAGAAAAGGAGTGACTACTGATGGTTAAGACAAGAAGGGGACCCTCAGATTTGTTGACTATGCATTTAAACAGTGAAGGGAGAAATGTGATACAGTCCAAGTTAAGGATATGAAATCGGAAGTCATAAAGGAAGATGATAGCATCAGAGAAGCATTGGGACACCATTATATAGATTTTTACAGCAGAGAGGAGTAGATTATTGTACCAGCCTGGCAATAAGTATTGTCAGAGCCAAAACAGCTGACAGAGGATGACAAACATCAATTTGAAAAGGTATCTTGAGAGTCAGAAGAGAAAAGAGTTATATGGTGACTAAAGCTAAATAAAACAACAGGGATGGCTGATTTCACAGTGGAATTAGTAAGAAGGATAAAACTCACTTGACCGGTGCAATAAATGAAGATGGTGGAGAAGGAGAGTCAGTTGTCCATCAAGGTGCTCATTTTTTACCACTTCCTTATGTCTTTATCCATTTTCTTCTTTGCTATTACTCATGAACGTATATCTTTCTTCTTTTTTTTTTCTTTATCAATTAACCAGGTCTATATGTGGTTAATCTGTCACCCAAATATTCCCCTTGCCAATTCCAGAGCAACAGTGACAAATGGCCTGAATTATCTTATAATCAAGCAACCAAAGGCATACAATATTCTTGACTGCTCAAAGACCACGAGTCTTAAATTGCACTACAGTTTTCCCTTGAGAAATGGTCTATAAAATATAAAATTGACACCAAGCAAGGCTTCAAAAATATAATAACCACACAGAGACCTTCAGGCAAGGGATTAACTTGCTGTTATTGGCAATCAGCTCAACCAACAATACAAGACAACCAGTACTGTTTAAGCTAAACTGAAACTCAACTTTAATCAGCTAAGTCCATAACTTTTTTTAAAGGCAGTCTACCCATTAAATAATTATAGTGTAGTATTATGTGGCATAATTACTAGTATAATTATAGCTGATCACAGGAATGATGGCTTATAGCTGTGTTATTAACCCATTGGCTACTCCCCCCATCTAAGTTTATATAGATGGTCATCATAACAATTGCTTTAGCTTGCCAAAAGCTCAGAAATAGTTTCCAATCTGTATGAAGGTTGCTGACAATGCTTTTAATCCACTGATAAACTTAAATCATGGACATTTAATTTTGAAAGAGGATTCATGGTGAGTCCAAAGATTAAAAAAGGTTAGATAAAATAATTTGAAATTGAGCAGCTGTGACCTTTGTTCATATACAAGGCGGGTAGGCCTGGTCATTTTTATTTGGAGTGATTTGGCTTTATTGTTTTCTTCTGCCAGTGAGGTTTATCTGCGTCACTCTCTAAGCAACTTTGTGATTTTTAACAGCCATTTAGGAATGAGAGAAGGTCATGGCTTGGAAATCCATATGAAGAAAAGTTTGCCCCGTTAGAATTCAAGGACATAGGTACTGAAGCATGTTGTATATTTATGGTTGCTACCTTTTCAAATTCTCAAAGTGGGATTGTTTTTTGGACATATGATATCTTGATGAACAATCCATGTTCATAACCATTGCAAAGGACCAAACTTTAATTTTTGTTAAATTACAAGCTAAATCTTGTAGAATGTAAGATCTTTCTGTTGTTACAAATAACGTGGAGATATTTTGTGTAAAAAATAAGTTTCTTATCAACCATTACTGGAAACATAGAAAATATTTTTTGTCCTGAAATCACAGAACATTTGTCATTCTTCATGTTTATTTTCCCACACAGGATGCAAGTGTCAAAACAGAACTTGTTTTGTGTACAGAGAGACAGATGGTAACCCTAGGTATATATAAAGGATGGAAATAAAATGAGATTTTAAGATTGTATCCATGACGCAGCCTTAAGAACAAATATTTTATCTTCTAATATCAATTCCTGCATTAGGAATTTTTGTCCCTGAAACTGGTAACAATAACATTGCAAATAGCGTAAATGTTCTTACCACTGCAAAATAAGGTCAAGCTTTGGTCTTAGTTGAAAAATAGTGCAAACATAGGGAAGGTAGAATGCATGGTGAAAAGGAAATACATAATAGCCAATTAAGTTAAGGAAGAAAAATAGGGAATTGATGTCATCAGATTTACCTTTGTAAGAGTGTCCTGTAGGTGAGGAGTTGCGGGTTGGGCAAAAGTCACAAGGAATACAGAGAAAATCAACATTATCTTGTCCTCTGTGCTGAAAGGATGATGACACTCAAATGACATTGTGACCATTTATTGAATCAGTAACCAACATTACTGATATCATAGTAAATTAACTTTGTAACAACAACCAACCCATTTACTACCTTCCACTTAAGCCAACTAGCATAACTAAGCCTGTTGTGGCTCAAGATTAAAGGGTCCAAGTGTGTAACCCAAGCTACCTTGGACTTGCAAATCAATATCCATATTGGTTGACTCTCAGCCCAAACACCATTTGCCTTGGAAAGGGCTTAAACCTGAAAACATAAAGAGGCCATTGAGTAACAGATGGGGGGAGGGTCTAGGCAGATTGACAGATGAAGGAAAAATTGTAACCACACTTTATAGGAAAAGTGTCTGGAAAAATGCGCTGTTAGCACCAGACAGTATGCATCCAGCCTATACCTTTCGGGGTATAGTAACAAGTCAATTTACTAGAGTGTCCAGACTTTGTCAAAATAAAGACAACCTTTTTAAGGAAGCCAATAACTTGGAGCTCCTGTTTAGAGATAGGGGCTATGACATGAATATGGTGAGAACAATAAGGCAAGAGATCATTGGAGACATTGGTTATGTTACCAAAGATAAATTGTTTACATCGAGTGGGTATAGGAATAAAGCTACCCCTGGTTCTGCCTCTCATGGTAATAGGTTATGTTACGTCATTAAATATACCAATGAAGTGGAGAGTATCAGGAAAGTAATCAAGAAAAACTGGAATGTCCTTACAGTCAATAAACAGATTAGAGAGATCGTAGGTCTTACACCCAAATTTTGTTACAAGAATAGTGACAATCTTAAGAAGCAACTTTGTAATGATCAACATATCACCAATATGGGTAAATCCACTTGTTTGTTACTGGGAAACATAGTAAGTAAAGGGACATACCCTTGTCTACATTGTCCCAGATGTAACAACTTAAGTAAGACACAGGTTTATCAACATCCCAATTTGAATGTTGTTTTTAGACCTAAACATTATGCTGACTGCAACACAAAAAATGTGATATATTTGGCCACCTGCTCCCTCTGTACAGCATTTTATATAGGATTAACCAAGAGACGGTTGAGAGACCGTATCTATGATCACCTATATGAAATTCGGAAACAAGAAGAAACTAATGCACTAGCCAGGCATGTCAAGGATAATCACTCTCATTTTTTTAAGTTTAGGGTTTTACAGGTGATTGTACCTACTTCAAGAGGGGGCAGTATTGAGAATATATTGGCAAAAGCTGAATTGCACTGGTTTCTGAAATTAGCGGCACACCTTCCACCAGGGTTGAATAACTCCATTTCCCTGAAACCTGTGTTGGTAGAACGTAGATAGTGTTATTTATAGATTCTTAGGGCTATGATGTCCCTATGGTTCACACACATATATTACTATCAGGCAAATAAGGTATATATAAGCATGTATAAGCCATATGGTCTTATTTTCTGCAAATGATTATATTTTATGTTTTGTATAATATATACCCCAATCATGATATATTGTCACATATAATACTATACCTGTCTATCCAGGTTATAATGATCCATTTCATATCAAATGTCATGGTGTATATATTGCCTTTTTCTAAAGGTATATGCAATGAATTATGATATTGGAATATTAATAGCATAGGCTTTTAACATATAAGGCAGTTTTATTTTTATTTATTTTTATGTATTTCTATTTATATAGATAGAGTCTTGATGTTTACAGTTGTGTTTTTTGAATTTTATTAATTATGTTTATTTCATTATACCTTAATAGTAGATTTTCTAAATGTTTTACATATGTTGTTTTGTTTTGTAATTTAGGAGAGGTATGATGTGTAGCTAAAACATATTGTATAAATAATAGCCATGGTATATTAGTCTTAAATATAATATCTCCCTTTATATGGTTGACGCATTTAGAACTAACATCTATTCTCGAGCGTCATCTGAATTGCCACGTTATACAATAGTGAATATATATATTTTTTCCGATGATTGATGTTGTTTTGGATGAAGGGCTGTTATTTAATGTTTATTTTTTAGATTAAAGTGTTGGCATTAGGACCAGGGAGACTACCTGCTTACTTCCTGAGGTACTCCATTGGGGTTCTAAATACATGTGATACTATTTGCGTATAGAAGGAGGGACTAGATTCGTAGTGAACGTCACAGTGTTGATGTTTGGACATGATATTTATGTATATATGTTTTGAAGCTGTGGGCTAAGAGCTTGTATTTTCCATCAAGCTTATTGCGACTATGATGCAGTTTAATATATATGGATATTCTCAAGCTGTTCGCTTTTGTTGTTTAGCGATGGAGTGTAATCCGTAATTAATGCACCGAAAGCTATTGGCACTACATGTAAGAGGCGAGTGTTAATATTTACAAGCATTAGTGTTTTCTCTAGTGGATGTAACAGGCATTTTATTTGTTTGAACGATGCTTATATCTTTTGCATATTATTGGGACTGCAAGTCTCGTCGTTTTTAGAATGATTAATGTGATTGTGTACCATATGATTTTTAGAGGATTAGAAAGGGAATGCATTAAGTTTTATTTCAACCTGAACTAATTTTTAATGATGATGATCTTTAATTAATCAATGAGGTGACAATGAGCGGTTGAATTAATTAATGAGCCCGCCAAAAATGTTGGATATATGTATTTGCCAATTGTATTGAGTTATTGTATCTGATGAAGCATAGCTAGACTATGCGAAAGTGCTTATTCCGTGTCCAGAAATAAATGAGTTTTTACATTTTTACTGTGACTACTTTTGGATTTCATCGTGGCTAACACTGGACTTTGTTTGCACTGACGACATTGCTCGTGGTGACCGTTCTCATCTTTCAGCTTTTATTAGCTTTTAAAATCAACATTATCTTGTCCTCTGTGCCGAAAGGATGATGACACTCAAATGACATTGTGACCATTTATTGAATCAGTAACCAACATTACTGATATCATAGTAAATTAACTTTGTAACAACAACCAACCCATTTACTACCTTCCACTTAAGCCAACTAGCATAACTAAGCCTGTTGTGGCTCAAGATTAAAGGGTGCAAGTGTGTAACCCAAGCTACCTTGGACTTGCAAATCAATATCCATATTGGTTGACTCTCAGCCCAAACACCATTTGCCTTGGAAAGGGCTTAAACCTGAAAACATAAAGAGGCCATTGAGTAACAGATGGGGTGAGGGTCTAGGCAGCCACCTCCCCTGAAAAAACCTTGTACAACGGAGGGGTGGCGGGATCCTGTCAGCCACTGCTGTGAAAGTTAGCAAATGCCTGTATCACCTAGATAAGAGAAAAAAACCTCTTGCTTTGCCTCTGCTCAGCTCATTTACAAGCTGGCTTATGGGTAAGCCTTCGTTGTCCTCTAAGCTCAGACAATGATGACACCACAATGACATTGTTACCATTTATTGAATGAATAACAAACATAACCAATAACACATCTTAACCACTCCATAAATACATTTGTAACCTTTCCCTTAAGCAAGTTTGTAAAACCAAGCTCATTCTGGCTCAAAATGAAAGGGTGTGGCTATGTAATCCAAGCTGCCTCACATCTGGTTATCAATATCCTTAGCAGTTGAGACTCAGCCCAAAGGCCACATACCTTGGCCAGTGCTTATAAGTGAAAAACAAACTGTCCACATGATAAAGCCATTGAGTAACAACTGTGGGGTAGCCACAAGTCAGCTGCCAGGTGGCATGATTGTACTGTGCCCCCTCAATGGTCCCAAACCAGAATTAACTAAATTTCCCCACTAAACAACTTAAGAAGATAAAGTGTTGAAATATTTTTCAATTGACAGTTTAATGTTCACATTAAATAGGTCAGAGGCTAAGTTGTTCAGATGCACTCCATCTTTTTATAAATGTCTTTATTCAGGTTATCCAAGTCCTTATGTTCAATCACTTGGAATCCAACTTGAATGACTGAATGAGCCACTTCGTGGTTTGTAAAATGTCTGAAGATTTCAATAGCTGCCTCCCAACTGGCTCTATCCCATCAATTTCTAGGCCCATGTGTAGTACCTAATTTAAAATGTATCTGCTTAGAAATGACTTCAGGATAAGCCACTGACTTCCTGATAAAGGCACCCATAACCTCATGTGCCAGAGAATGAGTTTTCTCACTGAATGCTACAGATGTAAATGTTACTAAATACAGAAGGTCTTATATCTAACTACAAGTATAATTATAAATTACAAAAAACAACCAAGGGCTCGGGATACACCTGGTTCAACAAACAAAATAATATCCAAAAAGAAGAAGAAACCAGCTTACACTGTATCGAAATAACTTTAATTAAATAAGAAAAACGATGAGCGTATTCACACCCAGACTTGGTTCTTCATCAGATCTAAGACAATTAACAACATTAGGCATTAAATAGTACATCATTCAAATTACAACAAATCAAAATCTTCTCAAGTCCGGGTGACTTTAATATAGGTTTTTGCAGAACACTATCATTCAACCTTTCAGTGCATTAGCCTGTAACTCTAGTATCCATTTAATTTCAGCACACACTGTCTTTGTGCAAATATATCCACCTCTATTACCATTCTTTAATAGTTACAAAATGAAAAAGTTAAAATAATGTAAGGTATTAGTTTGTAGAACATGTCTACTCAAAGCACTTCTCTTATCTTGTTTATTGACATCATAGAGATGTTCATTTATTTGATCTCTAAAACATCTATTGATCTTGCCAACATAAAAACTATGGTATACTATACAATCAGCAATCTACACTAGATCATGGCTCTTACAATTGGCAAAGGATTTAAATACATAAACAAATTTTGTACCAGGATACACAAAAATATTGGTACTCCTGATATATTTACATACACTACAACTATTACAAGGGAAGGTCCCGATTCTAGTAAGCATTCTTAAATCATTTGGAATGGACCTATAACATAAACATTGCTTCACAGACTTATTCCTTCTATAGCAAAACTTAGGAGTATCACTTAAAATTTACTTGCAACGACTGTCACTGTCTTTAATTTTTCCAAATATTTTGGGTTTCTAATACCATAACGAGAATGGACCCCATTCCTAAGTCAAAGTATGATTAAAGTTCATGAAATTAGTATTGTTTCACTCTTTGATGTTAGCCAAAAGTGATCTTTACAGCACCCGCAATGTGCCCAGTAATGACTCCTTCTGCAATTCGTACTGTGTTACATGAACTGGTAACATATCTAAATACAGTTGTAAATTCTTTTTTATAAGACCAGTTGCTCCTACTACTGTTGGATCTGTCTGGGTATCTTTCTTCCACATGGGTCTCATTTCTGCCTGCAGATCAAGGTATTTTATGACTTTGTCTCTCTTTGTACTCAGGACACTGTAGTCACTAGGTGTGGTGATTTCAATGATCAATGCTACTTTTGTCTTCTTTTCTTGGACCACTATATCTGTTTTTCTAGCATCTATCTTTTGAACTGTTGGTATTGGGTGATCCCATGTGATATAAACCATCATTTTCTATGATTCTTTATGGCTCATGTTTCCAGTGTTTTTCAGCCACTTCAATACCATAATGTTTGCACAATCTCCAGTGTAACAGTCTTGCCACATTATTATGCCTTTCAGTATACAGTCCCTCTGCCATTAGTGCATCACAACCAGCAACAAGGTGTGTGACTGCTTCCAGTTTGGTTTTACAAAACCTACATATGCCTGTTTTTCCCACATGTTCAGTGGACTTTGTAAACCAGCATGTATGCTGACCACTGTCTTGGGATGCAAATATTAACCTTTCATTTCTTGATGTGAATTCACCTCTCCTTAACCATTCCTGCATTTGTTCTTGATCAACATGAGGCTCTTCCAGAAGTTTTCTATACTTGTAACTATATTTATGTTTTTTCCACATTTCTTGCCTTCTCATCTGGTCATTCACCTTATATTCTTTCTTTTGTTTCTTAGCACATTCAGTTGCTGCCTGGCTTTTATCTACTTCTGGTTTGATTTCCATTCCTGCTTGACGTCGATATGCTTCTGCTAAATTAAGCATAGATGTCATCTTAGATTTATTCTCCTCATGTTTCAAAACTTTCACTGCATTTGAATCATGTGAGGTCATCAGATATGTGTGGAGTCCCACGATTGCAGCTCTATATATGTAATCACTTTCAAGGAGGCCCATCCCTCCTTCGCAGCAGGGAATATATAATCTTGGTATACACTGATTTTTATAAATAATTTGGTGAGCATGAAGCATCTTTCTTGTTTTAATATCCAATCTAGCCAATACTTTTTGGGGCCAGTCAGTCACTCCAAAAGTATAAGTTAGGACAGGAAGAGCAAATTGATTTATGGCTTGGATCTTGTTCTTAGATGTCGATGCTGTTTTCAGGATTAATTTAAGTCTTCTACAATACTGCTTACTTAGCTATATTCACATTTGTTCATGTTTTATTGACGATCCTTCATCAATTTCCAAGTATGTATACACTCCCTCTTGCTCAAGTTCTTTTATATCACATTCTTGTTCCAAACTTATGTTTTCATGGTGCTGCAGTTTTCCTTTTTTTAAAGGTTGCCTTTGCACATTTATCAAGACCAAATGACATTCCAATATCATCTGAAAAAGTTTTGACAACCTACAGCAGTTCCTGATCTGATGAGCTATACAGTTTTAAATCACTGACAAAGAGAAGATGAGAAGTCATTAGACTTTGTTGTTTTCTAGAAGCCAAATTGTAGCCATGGCCTAAGCTTCTATCGATGAATGTGGGATACTATCAAATGTTTTTTTGTAGTCAGTCCATGCCATACTTAGATTCTTCCCCTTCTTACAGTTCTCCACTATAACTAACAATAAATGATCATTTGTTCCATATGACTTTCTTTTATTGCCCATTTGTTCTACTGCCATAATTGAACTTTCTTCTAAATGACTATAAACTCTGCCTGCGTCAATTTAAGTGTATAGTTTATACGTCGTCGGAAGACAAGTTATTGGTCTATAATTTTTAGGGTAGCTTGCAGGTTCACTCTTAAGAGCATTGTTTTTCCTGTTGCTAAGTAGTGCAGTGTCCGTACGGGGTGTGCATATAAATAGTTCCTACTCATGGCTAGATCCTCGTGCAAAGAAGTTAATACTTTAAGCCAAAAGTTAGGTACTGCATCTGGGCCTGGGGTTTTCCAGTTAGAGGCTTTTCTGTTTCAATCTCTCTGGCTGTTATTTCATCCCATTTCATATCCTGTACCTTTAAACTTCTTATTCTTTCTTTTACTTCTTCTATCCATTTAGCATCATTGTTATGCTCCACAGAATCTTCATAGATAATTATCTAAAAATGTATCTACTTACTCTTTTTTGGCTGTCTTTCAGTTCCTTTTACCTCATTTCCCAATTCTCTATAAAATGTTTTTGGGTCATTAATAAATTGCTTATTTGGTGTTTTTTCCTCCTATTTATCTTTTTTATCTTCTAAGTCTTTCTGCCTGTTTTGAAATTTTTTGTTTATCTCCAATAGTGCACAATAGATCCTGGTCTGTTCTAATACTGGACATTGCTTTTATCACATCTATCTTTCTTAGTATTTTTGTTTATCTGTTCCCTCTTCTATAATCTTCTAACAATGACACTTCTTGTCTTAGCTGCTTTATAGTTTTCTCTGTTCGATATTTCCATGGTAGTATTCACTTTCACCCCCCCCCCTTTTCTCTCACTACCCTATGTTCCTGTGGTAGAATTTTATCAGTTATTAATTTAGCAGCATAGTAATATATTTTGTTTACTTCTGTTATATCACATGGATCTCTATGGACAGTCCTAATAACTGTGTTTTGTTTGTTTTATCAAGCTTCTGACTTTTGGGGTTTTATTAACCTTCTGCAGTCTATTTCTCTCATTGATCATGATATATCTGTCATTGTCTATTAAATCAAGCAACTCCTCTCAACTCATTTTCTTCCATACTGGGGGCACATCCCTTGTTTTCCATTTCCTGCGGGCATTCTATAGAAAGCTCTATAACATCTTCTTGCGGCACATTCTCTTCAATTTCATCCTGTGTCATCTGTTGTTTTGTCAGAGGGAAACTCACTGGCCTATCACTCCTCAACATTGACTGCATCAGAGTTTCCACCGTTTCCTGTTCCTTTCTTCCCGTCTAGCTTCAAGTGAACTTTTATACTGGTTTCCTATGGAAGGCTCCAAAATATCTTGATATGGCACCTGACCTGTTGCTTCCTATTGCACTGGTTTCCCCTTAATTTGGATATCCATTCCTCTATCCTGTTGTGATACTTTCTGCATTTGATTTTCTACACTGAATCCTTCTCTTTGCAGCTGTTACATTACCTTAATTTATATTTCTTTGACCTCCATCACTAATTTCTTTTTCTACTTTTCCTCTTAGTCTTACTTTTTGTATTGTAAAGTTTTCCATATCTGTATTCCTTTGCTCCTTTGAAGCTTGTGACAGTTTTTCCTGTGGAAATATTTTTCTTTCCTCTGATTTCTCTCTTAATCATTTTGTATATCTTGTGTCTAGAAATTCTGGGCTTTTTACATAATAGTAACAATACATAAGTTCTTTCTTATCCTCAATAGTCCACTCTGTTGTCTTTATGGCTTTTCTTTGGCCAATCAAATTTTGTCGTTTTTGTGGACTATTTCCTGTCACTAGTAAGGCTATGCCAATGTTTCTTATCACATATTGAACCAACATTATTAGAACAAGTAAGGACTACCATTAATGCTAGTGTCAGTATGCTTGATAACATCCTGAGCAGCAGCATCCTTTGAGAAATATGGTAAAATAAAGACCTTGGTGTCAAGACCACTAATGGTTTAGATACCTGAATATCTAAAAAATCAATCACACAGTCAGAAAAAGATATAGTAAAATGTAAAAAAGCCATAGTCTGTTCCAAATATACTATAAAATCATGTAAAACACTAAGTGGACCCATCCAAATAAAAATAATATCATCCACAAGCCTTTTATAAGTGACACAACATTCATGGTAACCAGGAGATATGGAATACTTATGGAATACTAACAGGACTCACAAACCATTCATATAAAAAGATCAAAAACTCCTTCGTATCATTAAGAACAGTTGTAGTCAAATCTAATATAGGCTATTACCTCTCAACATACAGTGAAAGGGGCTCAGTGGCCCAACCCCAACCTGAGACTATAGGTCTCATTGGTGGATTTACTTTATCTTTATGTATTTTCAAAAGGCCATAAATAGTCGGTACCACAGGAAATTCAACCATAAAATTGTCAAATAAACTTTTATCAATAACCCCTATCATTAACAAATCATCATAGATTGCATTCTAGTAAATAGTTTGACAATTTCAACTCTACTGCAAAGTTTATATGTGTGTGCATATTACTCAACAGACTATACATACTATCAAAATATTTATTAAAATTAAAATTTATAACTATGGCAACACCACCTTTATCTGCAAGCCTAATGCAGATCGGATCCATAAAACCCAACCCACATAATGATGAGCTGTGCCTGTGTCAAATTACAAACTTATTAAAATGCTCATCAAAAATCACTCTTCTAACATTATATTCACAATCCCATAAAAAAGCTTCTACTACAGGCATATTTGTAGGTATAACTCATTGCATTTCTTAAAAATATCCATTGAATAGTCAGTAGTAGTACTGTATAAAATGTTTAACATAACATTACGTATGAACAATCTAAGATCCATTCTTCCCCTAGACTGAAGCTCTTGATGGAGCAAATGATAGTCCTTTATTCAGCACACGATGTTGCTCATTGGTCAATATTCTCCTCAAAACAGTAATAGACAGAAAACTGAGTAAGATACAATAAAAACAGTCGCAATATCTGAAGGCAACCAACACTTTAAAATGTAATATCCAGCACTTTAATATAAAATAACACCTCAAGTCTAACTTGAGGTGTTATTTCGTATTAAAGTGTTATTTGCCTTCAGATATTGCAACTGTTTTTATAGTATCATTGGTCAATATGGCAAAAGAAATGTTCACAACTAGGTCTGTTGGATTTTGCTGCGAATGGCAGGACCTAGTCCTAATTGCCCAGTCTTCTCCTGCTGTGTGACTGGCTCCTTTTATGCTTTATAATTAATGGCTCAGGGAGACATAGATGTAAAAAAAGTATTTGATATAGCCCCATCTTTACAATCGGTCACAACTGGTCTACATTTATCTGAAGTCTGAATGTTGCTGACTGATTACCAGGTAGTCTGTTCCAAATATGTTATAAAATCATGTAAAACACTAAGTGGACCCATCCAAATAAAAAAGATGTTGTCCACAAAGCATTTATAATAAGACACATACTTACTAAAAAAATTCCCTTCATAAAAAATAAAGGACTATCATTTGTTCCCTCGAAGAAGTGTTAATGGATCTCAGGCTGTTCATACGTAATGTTATGCTAAAGATTGTGTAAGATTTTTTACGATACTACTACTGACTATTCAATGGATGTTTTTAGAAATGCAGTGAGTTTGTACCTGTAAATAAGCATGTAGTAGAAGCTTTTTTACGGGCTTATGAATATATTAGAAGAGTGATTTTTGCCAATTGTAAGAGCCATTTCTGTGATTGTACAGTATGCCACAGTTTTTATGTTGGCAAGACCAACAGATGTTTTAGAGATCCAATATGTGAACATCTCTATGATGTGAATAAACAAGATAAGAGAAGTGCTTTGAGTAAACATGTTCTACAAACTAATATCTTACATTCTTTTAACTTTTCTGTTTTGTAACTATTAAAGAACGGTAATAGATATGGGGATATTCGCACAGAGTGTGCTGAAATTATATGGATACTAGACTTAAAGGCTAATGCAGGGAAATGATTGAATGATTGTGTTCTGCTGAAACCTATATTAAAATCACATTGACTTAAGAGATTATTTTGATTTGTTGTATGTATTATTTAATGCCTAATGTGGTTAATTGTGCTAGATCTGATGAAGCGCCAAGTCTGGGTGTGAAAGAACTTATATTTTTTCTTATTTTATTAAAGTTATTTCGATACCATGTAAGCTGTCTCCCTCCTATTTTTGGATAATTATAAATTACCTTCCCTGACCCATTCTAGTAAATTGTCAGGCACAATAATTGGCATTAATTTTTTATGATATGTTCATCCATTAATATAATAGTCATATTATAATATGATATTATAATATTATAATATATCATCCATTAATATAATCATTTAATATAGACACCTCAGATAGGTACCACACCATGATATAAAAGGAAAATATGTTCCCTAAAATGTTTTTTTTTTTTTTTTTTTTGTAGGAGAGGATAACATGGGAATGCTATATGGAAGTCGATATTTTTCCAGAAATACAATCGAAGTCAAGAGAGACCTAATCCATCGACTACCACTAGGACCTACTTGTGTGGTCACTGGCCATTGTCTCCTCTTTCTGAGTCAGCAAACGACCTGATCCTGTGAGCTACTGCCATGAAAGTGAATAAATACCTGCAGTGCTTGCCTTGATAATGGAAGAAATCTCTCACTCTGCCCCTGCTCAGCTTGCGACACACAGCCTCATGTGAATGCCTTCTTGTTACTCAAATTCACCCAACATTAGCATTTAAGATAAAGCCTATAGTTACCTGGTAGAAAGCTTCGCTAACATTGAAAAATGATTTAGTAAATAAGACATCCATACACTAAAACCTTACTAAAAGGCTTTTAGTTTGAGCATAGTATTGAAAATAGAGAGCAGCTAGAGAGTGGGTCTCTGCAGAAGGATTAAAAAATGAAGCAATTGCATTATGTAGACAAAATATAAATCAATATGCTTTAAAAGTGCCAAATGTCCAACTTGCTTTTATTCATTTTGTATATGGATTTGATTTTCATTTGTATGAAACAAGTTTCTGTTCAAAAATTATCTGAAAAAGTCCAAATACCAATTAAAATCAATGTGGACTAAAATGAAAAGAAACCAGAAAAGAAAGATCCGTATGTAAATGACTCTAACATAGGTTAAGAACAATACTCTACTGTATTCCTTTTCTGTGCTTTAAAGAGTAAACTGTAATA
Organism: Protopterus annectens; assembly: GCF_019279795.1. Lineage (NCBI taxonomy): Eukaryota > Metazoa > Chordata > Ceratodontiformes > Protopteridae > Protopterus > Protopterus annectens. The sequence goes on from NC_056751.1 coordinate 454,106,814, forward strand.
GCTCTTAAGGTTCAACTGAGACTCTGCAGGTTTAAGAGCTTAGTAATTAATTTAGTAATTAAAAGGAATGCAGAAAATTCCTTAATAAACAGTCCTAATGGCTGCTGAATAGATGGAGTTTTAATGATGAATTGGTTTACTTCCCATGAAAGCATTCCCATGGCCAATAGTGCAAAATATAAAGTTGCCCATCAGAAAGAAGCTCACTTTGGAGCCCAATAGCCAAAGCAGTCATAACAAAATCTTGAGTATAGCACTTACACTATTGTTCTAATAGATCATGGGTAAATGGTGAAGGAAAATATTCTGAAGGTCTGCATAATGTCATACTGGAACAAATCATAATGAATGTGATATACAAGTGGAATGTGGAAAGTTAGTAATCTGAGTGAGCATTTTACTTAAGAGCAGCATGGCACTGTCTGGATTTACCACTGGTCACATTGATTAATAAAGGGGACTGATGAGGACAAAATGCATGTCAGATCATCAGGGAAATTCATACAAATTAACAGAAGCAAAGTAACAACTGCTTTAAAACTTGCTAAGCAAAGATATCCTTTATAATCACACCTAAAGCAAACCACACACCTCATCTTCTCCAGTCACCAAAAGCAGTTTGAACATGCAAAGTAACTGATTGAGTAAGTCATCAAGATCTGCCTACATGGGCTATACTATCAAATAATTGAGCACTGGACAACTTTGTTTAAGACCTAAACATAAATTCCCTTAAACTGAACATACAGCTATATGGCAAGAGCTTGCTGTCTTAGATGAAATCCCATTGCATCTTTTTTCTGCTCTATTATATTATTATTTACGGTTACCAATAAAAACTCGTGCTATTATTATGAGTGCCATGGGATTTTCAAAATTCATCTGTGCTACTATCATTTCAGAGTTTCTGAAACCTTATACTATTATCTGATCCAATAAATGGAATATTAAGAGTACAACACCTGCCCATGCTTCTCCTATGAGCCAGAAGTGGAATGGGAATTCAAGTACCTGATGAAGGAACAGAATCAGAATCAAGATTAACTGACTATTCCCAGTAAATCCAGTAACAGGGACTATTCAAAGGTAAACTTCTTTTATTAAGTGCCAGTTTGTTAAAATGCAATGCCTGCACCCTACAAACCCAGAGAACATAGCAGCCGGTGCAGAATTGTTCACAGAATCCTTTTACCACAATGTCAGTGGCTGCATAGAGGTTACTCTACCTGTCATAAGTAAGCCAAAAACTAACTTCAAAAACAAACCTCCCTGGTGGCATCCCAAATTAAAAAGGATATACAAAAAAAGAAAACAAAATCATGGCTAAAATCAGGAAATGCAACTCCCATAAAGATAAGAACTCTCTAATCAAACTAAACAGGCAACTAAGTGGGCTAATTAAGTTGAGTAAATCCAATTTTAAGGTTATGATAGTCTTCCAGGAAGGTGGCCTTCTTCAGCTATGTCAGAAACTTCAAAGTCAGCATACAGCAGTGTGCTGAACTAATGCTTTATAGTGCCACATTCACTGAGCTGACTGACACAGAGAATCTGTTTGCTGATGAACAAAGTTCCATCTTTACCAACCACTCACTCTTACACCCCACCCTTAAGAAATTTCCTTAAGGATAATCCCTCCAACTATAAAAGAGAGAACATGTCTTGGCTGTGCTTCCTTAGACCACGAACACAGCCTCAATGGGTATAATATCCTTGGATGCTCATGAATAGTCTAAAATATGATTTATCGTGGTCACTGGAGTCATTATTAATCTCAAAACAGGCTTTGTACCATGAGGATGAAGGACTGCAACAGTCATCCTCCATCATAAGGGTAGACCATAAACAGATCATGTAACCTACAAATGCATTGGTATGACTTGTCTTATTTGCTAAGCCATGGAAAGAACCATCATGGAAATGATCAGCAGAGAGATTGGAGTCCTCCAGACACTGTAACCATGCCATTCTGGCTTTATTAAGAGAAGGTCATGCCTACGGTACCTGGTGGACTTATTTGAAAAAGTCACCAAGGCAATGAAGGAATGTAAAATGGTGCATGCTGCCTACTTTGATTTGGCTAAAGCATCTGATACAATACCCCACTTGATCATTGTTAACATAGTTATAGAATTAGGCATGAACCCCTATATAACATGCTGGATAGCCAGCTGGTTCATGGATAGGATCCAGGAAGTTAGTATTGGTTAGATCACCTCCACAAAGAGGCTGCTCACCAGTGGAGTCATAAAGAAATCCATGCTGGGCCCACTCTTCTTTAGCATCTACTTTTCAGAAGACAACACTGATATCAAAGGCCTCTGACTAACCAAGTTTGCAGATAAATGTCAGCAGGGAGCAGAACCAGGATCCTCCCCAAGACAGAAACATCTAACAGGAGGATCAAACACAGACAAATGAATGGTACCAAAGTCATGCCTTAAGACTCAATGCCAGTTAGTGCATTATAGTACCTTTTGGGAAGTTGGCCACCCCAGTAAACTACATCATTGAGAAAAAAACCCTAAGAGTTGACTCACTGCTCAGGGAAGTCATCTAGATCCTAACTTATCCTTAGACCAACAGGTGTTTAATGTAGTAACAAAATCATTCCATGTTGCTCAACTTATAAGTAAAGCCATGGCAACTAGGACATGGAAAGTCATCATACCACTGTACTCAGTCATCATAGAATATAATGCTCCCTTCAGGATTTAACTTAGCAGACACATGAGGCAACTGCAATGTCTGCAAAGGTTCCTTACCAAATGAATACAGGACATAAACACAATGGGCAGGATTCACGAAGGCTTGCACGGAGTGTAAGAGACGTGCAACACTCCATGCAAGCCTCGCGATCCAGGAACAGCCCTAAACTCCATGTAAGAGACCAGCTAAAACGTCTCTTACATGGACTGGGTGTGGACATGCTAAATACCTCACTTGTATCCGAAAGGTATGCAAATGAGGTATATTAGCGATCCACGAAGCAGAAACCAGTCCGTGTAGGAGACGTTTTAGCTGCAGAAATGTACTCAGTTGACAACTGAGTACATTTCTGCAAAATCCACAACGGAGCGATGTCAGCTCCAAAAAAAGGTTGCATATGATTCAGGCAGCATGCCAATGGCCAAACATGTGGCCATTGGCAAGATAACCCGATGCAAAAATATTAAAAATATAATTTTTGTTTTTGGCGATCGCCGATGTTTAAACCCAGCGCAGCCCCGCGCAAACGGGCTGCCCTGTATAAAACCATAAAAAAAGAAGGTTATAAATCCACAAATGTGGGTTTCATGCAATACATGGAATGACAATGCAGGGACCAGCAGACTAAAACCAACATGGCCACCGTGTAGTGATGGCTAAGGGGGGAAGCTGAGTCTAAGACATGTAACTAAGCATTAGTAAGCAATATCATGTAAATGAGGGTTCAGATACTGAATCTCACAGTCACATACCAAATGAGCACAGTCTGAGTAGTGTAAGAGATACAAAAGGGGGAGGAATAGAGTAGGAGATAGGTGACATCACAGGGGGGAATGGTAGAAAGAAATGCAGTTCATTGGAGGCCAGTGTAACATGACAGATGACAGGCACAGATCATGGAAAGAGGTGTGCCACTAGATAAGTCATGGACAATCAAGAAATGGAAGGTGTACACTGTTACCTACACCAAAGTTTCTTGCTGGCTGTGCATGTGCACGTGTGCGCACCATGAAGCACGAGTATGACAGTGTGCACGCGTGTAAGGCAGTGTGAGCATGTGGGAGCATGTTGGGAGATGTTTAACACTGCGCGGGTGTGCGCGCATGTGAGGCAGGCTGAGTATGTTGGAGGCTGTTGGCAGACGTGCAACAGTGTTTGTGCAGGTGTACACGCATTTAAATCCGAATAACTAGATTCTGAACCGTGTAAGCATGTGTGCGCGCGTGTAAGCCACTGTGAGCGTGTTTCAGATAGTATGCAAGTTGCTCCCCCCTGAGGAAACGGAGAGGAAAAAGGAAGCAACAGAATTAATAGGAAGCTAGCAGGGATAACTGCTGAAGCTAGCAGGTGAAAACAATTAGAAGCAGGCAATTACACAGGCAGAATAGTAGATCAGCCCAGCACTTAAAACTCTGCAAACAGTAGTGCAGGATGTTTCCGTTAAGAGACACTGCAAGACAGGAGTAAGCTAATAGAAGTGAAAACTGAAAAAGCTTCACTCAGAGCAGAAATGTTAGGGGCTGCCATAGCTGTCATAATGAGACATAGGCGACTTGCTGAGGGTGGTGACAATGCAGATGGTGCCAGACAACCCACAGTGAGGAGACGGAGAAGAGTGTACAGGCCCAGGGTCACCTACCACGGGTTACATGAGCTGGAGATAGTAGAGCGCTATAGAGTGGACAGAGAGCTCCTGCAGCAAATTGTTGAGCTGTGCAGGCCACGCCTCACACACAGAAGCAACAGAGGGGAACCCATCCCAGTGGAAACCAAGGTATGTGTTGGCCTAGGAATACTAGCAACAGGTACCTTCCAGAGACCAACTGGCGATATGATGGGGATATCACAGGCATCAGCCTCCAGGGTACTACACCAGTTCCTGGATGCCATGTCAGCACATGTTGGTGATCATGTATATTTCCCCAATGCCCATGAGGTATTGGCCAGCAATATGCGTCTCTTCCAGCAAATAGCGGAATACCCTGAGGTACTGGGTGCAATAGACTGCACGCACATATGCATCAAAGCACCAGCCGGTGAGTGGGGTAGGGCCTACATTAACCGCAAGGGCTTCCCCTCCATCAACTGCCAGGTCGTGTGTGATGCCCAGGGCATAATAATGAATGTGTGTGCTGGCTGCCCTGGGAGTTATCACGATTCCCACATCTGGCATTTGACACAGCTGTACCAGACATTTGCCAATGGGGACATCCCACACGGACACCTAGTGGGGGATGCAGGTTATGCACTGGAGCCATGGCTGATGACACCCATCAGAAATGCACACACACCTGAACAGGAACGCCATAATGAGGCACACGCACAAACATGTAATGTGATAGAGCGTGTGTTTGGGCTGCTCAAGTCATGGTTCCGGTGTCTGGACACATCTGGTGGAGCCTTGCAGTACACACCAACTACATGTACCCAAATTGTCATGGTATGTGCTATGCTACATAATATGATCTTGCGAAAACAGCTGCAGCAGGACCAGCATAGGGCCGGGCCAAACAGCCCCCCACCATTGCCAAGGCCATCACAGCCAGAGCGTGACTCGGAGGAGGAACAACCTGAGCCTGCCCCAGTAGGCAGAAGGAGGCATGCCCAGTATGCCCTGGCCTTGGCAAAGAGGCAACGCATAGCACATACACTGGCTCAGTAGGAACCCCGGGAATGATACCCCTCTCTGACTCACTCATATAGTAACAGGGATGCCTAACATGACACAACCTGCTCTCAAACATGTACAAGGAGTGTAGTATGTGCATCCAACAGAGGAAGCCCTGCAGCATCACCTGAGGCATGATTGCCATGTGTTAAGCAATGTAACACCATCTAGTATATGCAAACATGAAGACCCTGCCTAACATCTCACCCTCACCAAGCATGATGCCACACTATGAAGACAAGAAGATCAAGTACAATAATTGGCTGAAGTAATGCAGTCAGTCAAAGGGGAGCCAATGTGTTACAGGCTGGGAAGATATGTGGAGTTTGACATGATGCACCACCTGCTAGGGGTGGCATGCACCTATCATGCCATGCCCCATGGATACTGGCAAAGGCTGTCAGTACCCACAGCATGCCCTGAATAGGTAAGTCTCAAAACACAAACCCAACCTCATAGGTTCTACAAGGGATAGGAACCTAGATGTAATACTGCCCCATGACAGATATATAAACAGCAAGATGTGTGCAGTGTAAACGCACACAGTAAGGAGAATGTAGATACCAGTCCTGTAATAGAGAACTGGGCAAGGCTCACATCAGCACCCTAACACTACCAGGTCACACCTCATACTGTGCTGTACAGCCGCAAAACATGGAACAAGCTACAAAAGAAGGGTGACTAGCAAGAAATGGCAAGGATAACCACACCCCCATGTTGGTACCACAACAAGAAGCAGCATGGAATATCCATGGTCAAATACCAATGGCTAAAACTGCCTCACAGTATATAGCCTGCTGCAGACCACTGTCCTAATACCAGGAACAGCACCTGGCCTATGTCGGAATACATGAATATATCAAGCCCCCCAAACCGCATTATATTGATCGACTGAAAATACCCAGACATACACCAGTAGCATTGTACTAGCACCAACACAGTAGGAGAAAATTACCCAAATTCCATAAACCAAAATGCCCAGGAACAATGTACTACTCCCACAAGAGGGGTAAGCATACTGGATGTGATAATCAGCAACATGTGTACTGGATGGCAAGATGAGAAGTGTACCCCTCACTGGTAAGACCAGACCATAGAGTAAGCACACTGGATATACACACCCTGACCCCAGTCCCTAGCCAGAATACCACAGTGAAAAACATGTGTAAAGTATAGGTTGCAGCCTTCAAAACTGATGTTGAATCCACAAAAGGCCCTGTGCAAGTGCAGAATATGGGACACACCACAGAACATGTTATACAGGCATTCCATGAACACAGCCAGGAATGCTTGGAGTATGAAATCACAAATAACAACAACACACAATGCCATACACGCAGGCATCTGGAATGCTGGCCTCCAGCCATTACCAAACCATGCAAGAGAATGAGGAAGATACCACATGATAGAGCAAACATAAAAAGGGAAGTAATCACTGACCAGTAGTATGGCAACAACGTATGTCCACACATACAATCCACTAAGTCCAGCCACGACAAGTATAATCTATGAATCCAGAGGCAATGTGATGCCAGTACCAAGTACACAGACAACCACAACACCCCCCAATAAATAAAAACATATGTGATAGATGCATCCATGTATCCAAAGGAGAGGTTGAGCTCCAACAACTCAGTACTGTCAACACTAGTCAGGAGGAGAAGGTAACCACATACACCACAAACCCAGTCCCACATAGACCTACCACAACTGTAAACCAAACACATAAACACAGACAAATATTCCCGGAGGCCTTAATTACAAACACACCACACCAACAGACGCCTCCAAAGTAGATCACAAGCAACCACAACCTTCAAACATAGCACATGCAATGAATAGTACATAAAGCTGGTGTGCCAAACAGTCACAGGCCGAAGGAGAAACAACATGCCTGATACAGTCGTAATAGGTGTCTGTATAGGCAGACACACAGCTGTCCCACTGACCAGACTGAACAAGGGAAAGGGTAGAGTAAGCTGCTTGTAGGTAGCCACAAAATGCCACTTAACACAAGTACGCAGGTCACCCCAAAGCAAGCAGAAATATGATGCACTCAATGTCCATGCTGGTGTGAATTACCTGAGATGTACCTCCCTGGTCAACATCAAATGAGACATGGATGGTCCTTCCGAGTATGTACCCCAGGGCGGGATGACACTGGCTGTGTGCAGCATCCAACCCTCACCAAGAATGATGCCACAGTACAAACACAGAATGCTCATGTTTAACAGCTGGCACAGTTACAGCTGTCAGTCCAAGAGGGTGTAATGTGTGTCTGCTTGAGATGTCAAGCATGACAAGCCATGCTGCTGTTACAGGGGTGGCTGTCAGCTGTTACCCGTGTGCGTCTCGATACTGGATAAGGCCTTTGCCACCTCCATAGAGCCGTATGTAGGCAAGGCCAAAAAGACTACCCACCACCCTAGAAAACATAAGTGGTAGGAAACATAAGGGTAATGCTGACCAATGCCAGATGTGTAAACTGCAATATGCATGCCCCTGAGGCACTTCCCATTATGGAGAACATTGATGCCTGTCCAGTGACAGAAGCCTGCTGCAGGCCTAGTGATAGCACACCAGCACTACTAGGTTATACCACATACCATGTGTTATGGCCCCAACACCTGCACCAAGACATCAAAGGAGGGGGAGTATCCATATGCAGCACAGGCACCTATATAGCCAGGTAACTGACAATGCACAAAGCAGCGGACACCACCCATGTGCACATAACTGTAGTCAAAACTGCTGTACAGTCTGTAGCATGCGACAGACCACACTCTCACACACAAGAACCCTACCCAGACATCCGAAGACACTGGACAGTATGGATGTCCCACCAAATACCAGACAAAGTACACAAAGTACCACATAGGTGTCAAACCATTATGTATGCAAGGAGTCATCAGGGACCTAGGGACACAGGTCGACATTAATCTGTCATGTGACAGCCACAATGCCAATGTGGCTATGAAGACTGTTGATACTGGACACAGTATCATGAAAGGATTCACATCAACATCAACAGAGGACACTGTGCCGCTGTACTGTTCCCTTATCAGACCAATAATCTAGTACAATGACTCATATGGGATGTACCATACGTGACACCTGCAGCGGTTCGGAAGACCTCATAGTTACCCCACCAACAGGATAAAGGGTGTGAAATATATGTCATATGCTGCCTGGCTGTAGACACCCCAGCTGACTGCAGTCACACACTGCCTACACAGAGGCATTGTATGTCTGTTGTACCAGACCATGTCCAACACAGGAGTAATGGACATGCTACACCACAGGAAATCAAATCCATTGGAGCTGTGAGAGTCACAGATGTCAACCTCAACACATAATGAAATAAGATGTGCTGGAGGGACAGATACATAACCCATAGGCTCCCCACACCCAGAAACAGGATCCAAATCCATGGTAGGCAGAGCCCCTCACTGACACCCCTCAACAGGAATATTGCCAAGTGGATGGATGACCGTACATGTATACTGGGGGTCCCCACTGTGTCACGACCAGACAGAGGCACAGTGAAGAACCTCATAAATGGCCATAATTGAACATAGCAAGGGGTGGCAAAAGGCACACACACTCTAGCTTGGCTTACTAATGGCCTAGGGTGTCTAGCCTACTATGAACCCATGAACCTATGAAGATACAACACGTACAGGACACGAAGGATAATCACAAGGCTTACCCAACTGATGGTAGGAACCATGTTGGGCATCCACAGATATGCTCCGAATCACACAGATATTACAAACAACATACCAAACACACACACATATTGCTAACATACAGCCTGTCAGGTGCAGTGCAAACACCCCCCCCAAGTGCAAAATACCTATCCCAGCAGATGGTCCCCTGACATTGCAGATGCTGAGGTAACAACCATCATCTGCAAAGCAGAACACACAGCAGCAAAGGTATGTGATGGTGTCCTGTGCTGAGGCCAACATGGACCCCAAGAGTAATGGAATGCAAAATCACACTACTGGCCAATGTCAGCCTTACCACAGGATATGTACCCAAAGAGCAGTGTACAACAACAGTGGTCCATCACAACAAAGATGTTGCCTGAATGGATACTCCAAACTACCACCCCAGGATCCTGACAAGCTTGTTCTGCACAGCTATGGAAAGGATCAGTATGTACTGCAGACAGAAGGCTAATGTGGACCTACTGATACTGGACCCTACACAATGTAGCTGTTGTAACTGCAGAACCGGCTCCTAAACATGTCTGACCCATTTGAAGCAGTCATTAAGGTTATTGATGAGGGCTATGTGGTCCACACAGCGTAGCTGGACCGTGCACATGCTTCTAGACAATACCGTACGTGTTCAGTATGGATATGTTCACCAGCTTAAATATACACCCCTATGTCAGTAGAGAGGTTGCAAAGCAGACCAAGGACAGAACTCACATGGTCAGACATGCCGCATCCATGTCAGACTACAAAGCGGATATGAGTGGCATCCCACAAGGCCTGGTCTTGGCCCCCCCACCCCCGTTCTGTATACATGTCCCATAGGTATAGGCCAACATGGAAGGACTGTGACTGAGCATGTATGCAGAGGAGTACAAACAGCCCACCATATCCGACCCCCAGCTGACACAAGCAACCCACAAAAGGGCCACCTACAAACAGACAACTGTAGCCATAGCCATGTCAGCAAGCTAATCACAGAACTGTGTATAGACAACCACCGTGGATATACAGTAAGTGACCACAAATTACCACACAGGTGTTAACCCATGAGGCACCTAACATGTAATGTGAGACCTGGGTACAAAAGGTGATAAATATCCTGCACTGGACAAACATGTGTCTGTAGTGTTCGCAGAAACATGTACCATATACCCACCCAAACATGAAGGCTGGCAGATGTAGATAAGGGGAACTCACTCTGGCTCTGCAGCCATCCTCCATCAGCATCACAACTGACTACAATAGCCCCTGTGGGATATACCAGCAGACACCTCCAACAACTGTAAAGTCCACAACAGTACCCCACCAGGGGTAGCAAAGAGCCTGAACAGATGCCATGTGTTGCCTGAGTAAACAAACTGCAGCCCACACATCGTCATCCTTTCCAGCTACAGGAAAGCTGTGCCTGATGTATGAAGCCATGTCCAACCTGGAATGAATGAACATGTTGCACCTTGTACAATCTGAATGGCAGTGAGCTATGCACATGAGAGACCTGAACCCCAGCACTGACATACATAGGACAAGCTGTACAGAATGATCCATAACACAGAAGGCACCCCCACACTTCAGTAAACTCTTGGTACAGGTCAGCCAGAGTGCCACATATCGACACCCCTCAAGAGGCATCCTGATGAGTGTATGGGAGATGGTAGGCTACCCTGGGTATCACTGGTATGTCAGAGGTAGACAGAGGCACAGTATACCAACCATGACATATGTAATGGCAAACTCCAGTTACAATGTGTGTCGAAGGACAAACACACCCTGTGACTACCATCAGAAATGGCCTACGGAACATCGCTAGTGTTTGCCAATGTCCACCCATGTTGTGGAATACACTAGCAATGTTGGACGAGCCTGGTGTAGGTAGTCCATATCTGAACACATTGCAACATGGTCATATGTGCACAACTGGCTCCAACACAGTCTGTTGTGCTCACTATGAAGATGTCAAGCAGTGATAGGACTAAAGCCCAGGATACTGTCCACTACAGTGAAAGTACCGAACCAGTACACTATACGGTACTACAGTGTTAGGTCATTATGAAAGTATGTTGAGAACTGTCTGCAAAGTATCCCATGCAATTCCTGCAGGCACAGTATAATCCCTGTTGTGGCAGACACAAAGCAGTTGGCCAGTTAGTACACAACATGACACCCAGCACACAATCATAAACGCGTGATAATGTCGAAGGTCACACACACCCAAATATGTGTTGGACTTCAGAGTGCAACATATGGAAAGCTCACACTGGGCATGCTCACACACTTTGATAAATGAGGCATATGTCAGACAACATGCCATGGAAAGGCTGAACTGGGCATGCTCACACACTTAGGCCATATCTCCGTGTAGCAGTTGGCCACACATATCTGGTATTTGTACGTGTCAGTCCAGGAACCAACCACAACACAGCAATCAGCCCAGTGCACACAGTAAATGACCACAGAGACATAAGTGATATAGTGGATCACCGTCATATGCAAACATCTGCCACAGATACACAAGTTGGTCATAGGAACAGGGAATGCTATGGCAATAAAGACCTGCAAACAGTAGAACAGCACAACAAATATTGTGCATCCGACAACTGAACATATGGGTGTAGAGGTCAATACTAGGCTTCTTGCCAGAGTGTGCTTGGCATCTGCATCCCCAGGATAGTAGGCTACCATGCCACTGTAAATTAGGTCACAGAAGGCAACATGTGAGGCTAGTGAGCTGTGCCTCTGTCAAGCAGGGGCACCGTGGAGGTCTCAGGGATTGAATGTGCTAAGCCACAGCCATGTTGTCGGTGTGTGCTGTGAGAGGGTTGCTGAGGATCTCTGACAGTAGGTGTCTGTCAATAACAGACTGAGGGGAGCCCTATCTGCATTCTCTGGACGATTCCACTGTCAACACTGTGTTGTAATGAGTATGTGTGAATGAAGTGCCGTGCTGGAACCGTCCACAGATGTCCTCCCTCTGTGGGCTACAGCTCTGCAATGTATTAGGTCACTCTGTCTGTTGAATGGCGCATATATGGCCGGTGTACAGCTGACAGATGTCTTGTTGTGGAGCAGTCATGGGTATATGTGGGATAGCATGACCAATGCAAACTGTACACATGCTCATAGGATGCAAGTGTCAAAGATTATGCTGAGTGGCCAGTATAGTCCTCCAGCATGGGTCCTCTGAAGTCATCCACCCCAGTCTACACAAGTGTAGAGTCTGCTTGTGCTAAACACAGTTTGTGTGCAGTGACAACCTTGCCTGGGGGTGGAGATGAGATATGGATGTCCAGGGAAAGGTGGTCATGGTCAGATATCAACAATGGTGGTCTACCTCTGGTGTGGAACAGTGAGTACCCACGTTGCAGATGGACAGGTGCAATATGTATTCACCCATGTGGCTGTGGTGTGTGGTTCTGCCATAGCACATGGACCCACAAATTGTAGTGGCTGTAGGGTAAAGTGGTAGAGGCCTGAGTAGTTCTCACACACAATATGCCTGTACCTGATGTTAACAACTGGAATGGTGTATGTGAATACCTGCATATCCTGGCACTGTTCCCAGGGAAGCTAAGTGTGTGTCCTGGATGTGGGTGTGGTGTTCTGGACTGGTTGTGTTGTGTGTTACAGGTCCTGTGGTCCCAAAGCATGGTATAGAACATAACCTGCCAGTGCAATGTGCATATCTGACCCTGACATAGGTGGCTGCAAATGCATATATATGCTATCCCCCACCTGACAGGTAGTACTACATCTACATACCTCTGTGGAAATAAAGATGTCAGCACCCTAGAAATACTACAGGTGCAGAACAGATGCCCAATAATTCGGATAGTGTGCTCTGCTAATGCGTCTCTCTCAAGTGTCATAATATAGTTAGGTAGGGGGTCGAATCCTGCAAATGCTCAGTGTGTGTGTGTGTGGGTGAGTGGGGTTTGTGTGTGTGAAAGGCTGTGAGAGGGAAATGTCCCTTTTGGCAACTGGGAAAACACACTACAGGATGCACATTCCCCTTTCTAAACACAGATGATGTCAGCACCCGATAAGTACAGCAGGAGAAGGAGAGCCTCCCAGTAATGCGAATAGCGCGCTCTGCTAATGCGTCCGTCTCGAGTGTCATAACATAGTTAGGTAGTGGTTTGAATCCTACAAATGGCAAGTGTGTGTGTTTGGATGAGGGGGGTTAGTGTGTGTGAGGGAAATGTCCCTTTTGGCAACTGGGAGAACACACTACAGGATGCACACTCCCCTTTCTAAACACAGATGATGTCAGCACCCTATAAGTACAGCAGGAGAAGGGGAGCCTCCCAGTAATGCGAATAGCGCGCTCTGCTAATGCGTCCATCTCGAGTGTCATAACATAGTTAGGTAGTGGTTTAAATCCTACAAATGGCAAGTGTGTGTGTTTGGATGAGGGGGGTTACTGTGTGTGTGCAAATAGATGTGAGGGAAATGTCCCTTTTGGCAACTGGGAGAACCCACTACAGGATGCACACTCCCCTTTCTAAACACAGATGATGTCAGCACCCTATAAGTACAGCAGGAGAAGAGAAGCCTTCCAGTAATGCGAATAGCGCGCTCTACTATCGTGTCCGTCTTGAGTGTCATAACATAGTTAGGTAGTGGCTAGAATCCTGCAAATGGCAAGTGTGTGTGTTTGAATGGGGGGTTACTGTGTGTGTGCAAATATGTGTGAGGGAAATGTCCCTTTTGGCAACTGGGAGAACACACTACAGGATGCACACTCCCCTTTCTAAACACAGATGATGTCAGCACCCTATAAGTACAGCAGGAGAAGGGAAGCCTCCCAGTAATGTGAATAGCGCGCTCTGCTAATGCGTCCGTCTCGAGTGTCATAACATAGTTAGATAGTGGTTTGAATCCTGCAAATAGCAAGTGTGTGTGTTTGGATGGGGCTTTACTGTGTGTGTGCAAATATGTGTGAGGGAAATGTCCCTTTTGGCAACTGGGAGAACACACTACAGGATGCACACTCCCCTTTCTAAACACAGATGATGTCAGCACCCTATAAGTACAGCAGGAGAAGGGAAGCCTCCCAGTAATGCGAATAGCGCGCTCTGCTAATGCGTCCGTCTCGAGTGTCATAACATAGTTAGATAGTGGTTTGAATCCTGCAAATAGCAAGTGTGTGTGTTTGGTTGGGGGGGTTACTGTGTGTGTGCAAATATGTGTGAGGGAAATGTCCCTTTTGGCAACTGGGAGAACACACTACAGGATGCACACTCCCCTTTCTAAACACAGATGATGTCAGCACCCTATAAGTACAGCAGGAGAAAAGAAGCTTCCCAGTAATGTGAATAGCGCACTCTGCTAATGCGTTTCTCCTGAGTATCGTAATGTAGTTAGGTAGGAGTTTGAAACCTGTAAATGGCATGTGTGTGTGTTTGGATGTGGGGAGTTCGTGTGTGTGCATTTCCGTATGAAAAACATGTTAGTTTTGGCAATCAGGAGATCACACTACCTGATGCACATTACCCTTTCAAAATACTGATGTTGTCAGTACCCTATAAGTATAGCCAGAGAAGAGGAACTATCTAGTAAACCGAATAGTGCGCTTTGCTAATGCGTTTCTCCCACGTGTCATGATCTAGTTAGTTAGGGGAATGAATCCTGCAAATGGCAAGTGTGCATGTGTGTGGGTATAGTAGGGTGTGTGTAAATGCAAGTGTGAGCGCACAGATCCATTTGGCAAATACTACAATACACCAGATGCTGCATACTCCCCCAGTAAACACAGGGGATGTCACCACACTATCAGCACAGCCAAACATGGCTAGTTGGCTAGTAATGTCAATAGTGTGCTCTGCTACTGTGTCTATTACCATTGTCAGAGTACAGATAGGTATGTTTTGGTAACCCACAACTGTCACGTGTGGTTGTGTCACACAGTATGACCTTGTGTGGGTGTTTGTACATAACAATGCATGCCATTGCCTAAACCAGCAATGGCATTGCACACATGATGTATGTGTGTGACACATACACATAAATACCTGTGACCTGCAGTAGTTACCATGTCTGACACATGCTTCGTGTGGATAAATGGTATTTGCAATGTATACCAATATGACTGTGTCTTACTGTGCAGGGTCCGCACGTGGTATGTCCCTATACAGTGTGGGTGTCTATGGTGAAAGACCTACAGCAGGGGATACACATCTGGTCTGGGCCATATAGTGTACATGTAGTTGATGTACAGGTGCTGCATGTTCCCACCTGTTGTGGTAGTGGTAACATGTCATTCCACTGCAATTCGGTGACCACATGCTGTGAACTCTTCAACTAGTGTGTTGTAGCTACAGTAATGCTCACACACAATGTTTGGCTGGATGCAGTACGACCTTATAACACACAGTTCTTGAGACTGTCATATTGCCGGTGTTGTTATGGAGGATAGGTGGTCTTCCTATGTATGTGAGGGTAGTGTGTGCTAGGCTATGAACCAGATGGCAGTCTGACACACTGTCAGCTGCACATGAGTAGGCCCTGATGGTTTGTGCTGTGCCAACAACCTGGAGGTGTGTGTATCTGTGTTACCTTGGGATACCACCCCCCTATCCATGTGTGTTACATGTGTAGGGGACGACAGGCATGGTATGGGGCATAACCTGTCAGTGATGGGTAACACCTGTGAGCCATGAATCATGAATCTATTACTGCACAGACATTGCAGTTCACCGTGCTGAGGGCAGTGTCTGGTGCATGCATCTTCCGGTGTACACTGCTGTTGTTGTGTAGCAGCACTGTTAGTGTCCTAACCTGTGTGATACCCACGGAGGTCGCTATGTAAACCATGTCCTGCAGCATAAGGCAGTATTTGTGTACCAAGGAGCTTTGCCATTATACATCGGGCCATGGGTGTCACGTGTAAGATGACCTGTGCACATCATTGTGGCTTCCCTAGCATGTAAGCACATGTTGACAGCCAGTGGATACCCTATGAATGACAGTGGAGACTGAGCATAATGTAGACATACAACACCTTCCCACATATAGTGGTAGAATACCTGGTGAGGGTATGTTGGCAACCAACATCAGGCTCATACTGGCCTGTGCCACATGCTGAGAGATCCATTCTATGTTCCCTATCATGTAGTCCAGGGAGGTATGTCTCAGGCAGCCACACTGGCATGGTCAATGAGTGAGTCATATCTGTCCATGCCTCTGACTGACCTGTATGCATGTGTGCTGTGGTGGACCATAGTGCCCCTGAGTCATATCACTGTGACCTTCACCAGATACAGCCTGTTGAGCGGGACCCCAGTGCAGCACACAAGACAGGTACCTGACACGTCTGTAGCAGGTGTGTTGTGTAGCCCTACAGGCTGAGAGTGTGTGGCACAGGGGATGTGCGTGCCATGTGTGGTATGTGCTCTGTTCTGACGGAACATATGCCTGTGTGCCAGCTGCGGAGGTGTGTGATGCCCAGGCAGGCTGCTATTCTGAGTCCCCACATATACCCCAGTGTGTTCAGCATGTTGTCAGTGTGTGTCAATGTCTGACTGGTATTGTCGTCACTGTAATATATTGTATTGATTTATTTATCTATCCTACATTTGTTGACTGGGATAGCCTGACTGGATGCATGTCCATTTCCAGGGGAGGCCCATGGAGACAAGCTACGAGGGTAGCAGATACAGCATTACATAATACTAGCATTACATATTACAAACAGATTATTTACAGAGATTACATAGGTAAGCAAGTCAAACATGTTCCACAGGTTAATGTTAGACCTGAGCACAAGTCAGGATTAAATTAAAATTACACAGTAAAGTGGTTTACAGATTTTACACATTCGAGTTAGCCAGGCTTGATACATTGACATAGCCAGTTAAGTGACAAATGTTGTTTGAGTCTACTGTTAAATTGACCTAAGGTGGACAGTAGGGTAATATCAGCTGGAAGTGAGTTCCAGGATCTACTTACAGGGTTTGCAAAGAGAGAATCACTGGCTGTGTTATTAAACTTGCTAGTCTGAAGTAGTACTTTGTTAGAGGATTGAAGCGGTCTAGGATTGTTATAGGGGGTGATAATATTTGAAGTGCAGGAGTATTGTCTGGATTATAGAGGATTTTATAGGCCATAATCAGTTGGTTATACTGTATTAGGCTGGGTATTGCAAGCCAACCAAGCTGATTTAGATTGATGCAATGATGTGTCCTAAAAGGCAGCCCAGTGGCAAACCTGGCAATGTGGTTGTAGCAAATTGAGTGTTTGTTAAGGACAGTCTTGTTCATATTCGAGTAGAGGGATGCATACAGAAGGGTTGAAACAAGGTGTGAGCGAGCTATGGCACCTTTAGCTGGAGGGGCTAGGAAGGCTTTAATTCTGTAAAGTGACCCTAGTTTTCTATTGATGGCTTTGATAATCTGGTTAACATGTATGTCACATTTGCGATTATTGTCTATGATGACACCTAATAGTTTCGGAGATGGGTCAGGGGAGATTATTGTGCCATCACTTGATGTTATGGTAACGGTGAAAGTGGTAGACCTACGTGTTGGTGAAATAACAGCAGTTTAGTTTGGTTGGGATTTAGGATCAGACGATGTTCAGAAAGCCAGTTTGCTATTGTGTTAAAGGTGGTCTGGGTAGCTGACCATAACTCTACTGGAGATGTGGCTGAGCAGATCAGAGTAGAGTATTCAGCATATTGGATACAGCTGACTTTTGGGATGACAGTATAAAGGTCGTTAATGAAGATGGAGAACAGCAAGGGCCCTAGTATATAGCCTTGTGGTACTCTGAGGGTGTTAGGTAGAAGGTTAGAGAGTTTGTTCTGCCAGAGGCCAGCCTGCTGTCGACCATGCAGGTAGGACTGAAACCATTGGAAGGCTCCAGTATCTAGACAGTCTTTGCAGGGTGTGGAGTACAAGTTGGTGATCAACCATATCGTATGCCTTTGAAATATCCAGAAAGAGGGCTGCGGATATATAATTATTGTTACAAGTATGGCTTATGGTGTTAGTAAAGGCTAGGAGGCCTGACGTAGTGCTGTGGTGAGGACGTAAGCCATGCTGAGTGTCTGCCATAATGCGAGTTTGGATTAGGTGGTGCATGACTTGTCTATGACGAAAGTTTCCATAATCTTTGCAAGTGGAGAGAGTATAGCTATTGGCCTATAATTGGAGACTTCAGTAGAGCTGCCTCCTTTGTGAAGTGGGATTACATATGACATTTTCCAGTTGGTGGGAAAGTTAGATTCTAACATGGTTCCTTTGATTACCTTTGAGACGGGATAAGCAATAGCATCATCTGGTTTTGATAGGTACTCGGCAGGGAGTTGATCAGCAGAAAGTGTAGTGGGTTTCACTGTTACAATCAAGGTACGGAGAAGTGAAGTGGCGACTGGTTGGCAGCTGGACGCAAGTAGTTTTCTAGGGGTGCTACTTTCAGGACCAGGGAAGCTAGGAGGTAGATGGCTAGCTAGGGCCTGAAATGTCTCAGTAAAGAACTGGTCAAAACTACAGGAACATCTTCAGGGGTATTATCAATAGTAGCAGCAGGGATTGGGGTTGAAGTTTGTCCAGGACGTAGTATATATGACATGCCACCTGACAGGGTATGGCATTACTGGGTTCAGAGAGACCAGTCCCCAGATTGGCTGTGTGGTGGCATCCCACACATGTGTTGTACGTTCCTGGCCAAGGGTGATGGCTGACTGCATACATGTGGCAGCTGTGACAATGACACATGACTCACATAAACCACAACTGGCCCATAGAGGCGATTCACAGGTTACCTTTGCACATGCTACCCTAGTAGTGTGATTGCCATGGTGAGTACCAACACATAGGGCCAATGGGGAACAACATACTGAAGGTGTGTATGTGTGGGTGTACGCTACTGTTTCATAGCACTGACATATATGACTGCACACGTGGGTAAATGCCAGGTAAGGCGTGTGCAATGTGTCACAGGCAGCGTACATGCGTACAGGACAGACAGTGACGTTCTGTCATGTGTAAAGTTGACATACGTATAAATGCGCTATGCAGATGTCACTAGAAGTCTACAGAAGCACTGTAACTCTGCATTGCAGGTGTAAGCAGTGTTCCAGGGACCCAAGCGAACATGCATGCAAACAAAGTTACAGTAAACAGGGCTGGAAGTAGTGCATTATACAACAAAGAAGGGGTAACAATAACAGTAAGTAACAATGCAAATATGTAGGCACTATCAACATGTACCCAGGAATACATGCGCAGATGCCCATGGTAGAACCGATATTATGTCATACTTATTTGTGATTTGGATTACATTGGTACTGCACACATATCTACATGCGCGAACATCCACATGGCATAGTTGTTGTGGGCAACTTGACACCATTACTGTACATGTCCACCATTGCATATCACTACTTGCGTTAGCTTTCCCCCTGTGCTACCCATGAATGCGGCTATCTGTTGACAACATTACCACCGGCATGCAATTATGTGCAGCTGTTATACTTTGGTATGTACTATGGGTGCAGATAACAATTCAGGACATTCATACAGTTACTGCAACAGGCATGCTGGGATAAACACACAGTCATAGCAGCACACTGTACTGTTACCAACAATGATACTACTAATACACTTCTATGTAGTCACCCTGTGCATCAGCAACGTGTTTACCTGTTCCCGCAATGATGTTGGAGATTTCAGGAGGTGGCACAGTGTCATCATATGCACAGGGTGTGGATTAGGTATGCCTGAGTCAGCCACTGATACCACCAATTGACATGTGTGTCTATGTGTGTTGGTGAGGGGCAGCAGTACAGGGTGGGGCAGTGTTGGTGCAGTGTGTGCGTGTATGTGGTTGCCCTAGGTGTTAACATTTCGCATGTGTGTATGCACGCACACAGTTCCACCTCATGGCTGCCATATACAGGGGTTTGTGGACAGCCACAGACTGCACCTGGCAGGCCATACAGATCAGTGTCTGTGTGCACGGACACGGTAGCTGTGCCTGGCAGGGGTGCTACGGACCGTATCCAGTACAAAGCCAGACTGGGTACTGTCATCAGAAGCGGGAGTGTGTTGACTGGACACAAGTCCCTGTTGGGACTGTCCAGAGCCATGTGCACGTGGTCTCCTGGGGTGTTCCGATGACAGCACAGACCCAGCATTGCTGGGGCTGCTGCTGGCACTATGGGGGCGTGCGTGAGCCTGTTGTCATCTGCGCCGACTGCCAGCTGCTGCTGCTGCCGGCATATGGCCACGTCGACGCTGCAAACGCCCACCATTGCCCTGGCTCATGGACATCTGGTTGTGGAACTGCTGTAATATGTCCCCACAACGTCTGTCTATGACATCGGTGAAGTTACGGATAGCATCCGCAATGTCACGCATACTGTCTGTCATGGCTGTGCGACATGCTCTCAGCTCCCTCAGACCCTGCCTGGTGTACCTTTCCATATGTGACTGTGCCTGCATGACAGTCCGAAACATAGCTGAGGTTGACAGACCTCTTTGGGCACATCAGCCAGAGGCAGTACGCCCACGGATGCTCCCACGAGAACCCATGGGCAACTGTCTGTGCGGTACCATCGGAGGACCCTGCCCATGGCTGCTGTGTGGGGATGCATGTGCCACCAGTACCACATCACCCTGGTCTATGCCCACTGTATCCTGTCCATCACCTAGGGACAATGGTGACAAAGGATGTACAGACAGGATGACTGTGCGCAATGATGGGGTTGACAGCTGTGTACTGTCAATTGGCTGACCAATGGCAGACCCTGACACACCTTCCTGTACCATTACACAAATATCATCATTACCAGTAGCCGTGGCACAGGATTCAGGTTCCCTGCTGCAGGTCACCAGAGCAGCCCCAGAACCTGTGGGATGAAGACAGGAAACACAGTTTACAGTCTCCAGACATTGTTACCAGTGATGCACTTATACACACATGCACACATGGACACATGCACACAGGCACACATGCACACAGGCACACATGCAGGCATGCACACGTGGACACATGCACACATGCACACGTGGACACATGCACACATGGTCACATGCACACATGGGCACATGCGCACATGCACACGTGGTCATGTGTACACATGCACACATGGACACGTGGACACAGGCACACATGCACACATGCACACGTGGACACAAGCACACATGCACAGATGCACACGTGGACACAGGCACACCTGCACACATGCACACATGCACACCCCACAGTATACACACAGAGCACTACTAAGTTACACTACTGTTACTAGCATTATCAGGACTATTATAGGTTATGTTAAACACACTCACCAGCATGGATGGCCTGTCTTGCTGTAACCCTGGAGGGACCTGCAGAAATGATGAGATTAATGTCAGTGGGCACAACTGTGCCATTGATATTGCATATGATACAGTGTACAGAACAGTCAGGTGTACATATGGCATATTACCTGCACGCTCCATGTCGTGCTGCTGTGTGGAACCAGCCTCCATCATAATGCAGGTGTACTGCTGTTGGTGTTCTGGGGCTGGAGCCACAACACTTAGGAGTAGCCCCTCCAGTCTGGTGAGGGGGGTTGTGTGGCCACCCCCCTCCTGTGGTGACCTGTTGCCTGTGGATATCTGATGCACGCTGCCGGACACTTCGGATTAAATCACTGCAGTGATGTCGTACCTGCTCATATGTCCTGCCAATATCATTTACCATACGGACAAGGTCTTGCCACAGTGCGGCCCTCTCCTGCTGATTCTGACTGGTGCGGGAAAACAGGATGTCATACTCCCGCACCAGGCTCTGGTGGATCTCCTCATCTTCCACCACAGAGTAGGCGGGGTTACGCTGTCGCGCCATCTCCCTGGAAGAGAACACAGACAGGATATCAGCAGACAATGTCACCAATATATGGCACACATACTATACATGATACTCATGTGTAGTGATATACTACTACTCCCATATGTTGCATGTGTGTGTGTCGTGGTGGATACACAGGTACATGGCCAGATATCAGTGCTCAGCCAACACCTGTGCAACAATACCTGCCACATTCCACACAACATAGTAGCATGCCCCATCGGTCAGCACACACTGACAGGTGCAATGCACAACCTCACTCTGGGGGTTCATCCCAAGGTACTGTATGTGAGACCCTGTCCACTACTGTGATGTGGGCAGACGTTACTCGGCCTGGATATACATATCCCACCACCACCACCAGCACAGTAGACTACTTTGATATGTATGTGATTAGACAGTTATTCACTTGCTGGGACTGAGGTGGTATCCATGCAGCACACTGGGCCAGTGGAAGCCACAAGCCACACTGCTGACCCCTTTGCAAATGCTTACCACGGACATGCCACGGCTTGCATGGAACTTGCACACACATGTCTAACCCAGACCCTATGCACAAAGGTTAGGCATCCTGTCCGGTGGACCCCAGACAGAGGCAGATTGTATAACAATAGCAGGAGGCTACTGCAGGACAGAGCACATTCACATTAAGGGAAGGCATCTGTGGTCAGCACTGGTACTACGCTAAGGTCCGTCATAACAACAGCCACGGCCTACTCTGGGAGGGAAATGGACACAAACACTATGGATGACCACAAGGCCTTCTTCAGTTATGTTACACATATGGACCACATGCCTCAGATATGCTCTGTGTTAATCCACACCTACTTAACATTCACCAAACACACGGATATTGGCAACAATCTTGCAGACATGTTCGGTCCACGTATCCCCCCTCCTTCTCCCCACCTTTAAAATATTTATCCCAGCTGGATGTAACCTCCCTATCATCTCACATGTCCAGGTGAGGGCCGCCCTCAGCAGAGGAGAACACACAGCATCACTGTGACCTCATGGTACCCCTGGATGTGTGCTACCGGCACTCCGAGAGGACATACAACCGCATATAACACTGATAGTTTATCTTGGCCGTACTACAGGATATGTACCTGGACAGTGGCATACAGCAACAGTGGCCCCACACCACTAAGGGGGCCCCTCGACTGACCCTGGGAATTACCACATCATATGCATAACGGGCCTGGTCTGCTAAGCTATGGAATTATGCAGTATGGGATGCATATGCAGTGACATCGGGTACCTGCAGACACTTGTTCCCAGCCAGTGTGCCTTTGGGATGGGCTGATCCTGACTTTTGAACCTGGCTGACCTTTCAAAGCAGTCACTACAGCCATTGCTGGGCCAACGCACAGACAAATGCTGCCAGGATCATGGCCTAAGACTGATTGACATATGATGTATGGTCATCCCCTTTTGGTGGAACTATGTACACACAACATATCACATGGACATACCTATGGATACAGACCTATGACACATTTGGAGGGTTCACAGTATGCACACTATTAACCTGCTACTTTGCATTACCTCTGTTTGTCGCAGCTGGTTGCGTTACCACAGCTTCTGCTTGCTGCTGCTACTGTCAGTGCTGACAGCGTCACAGTGTCTGATTTTTAATTTTTTTGTTTGCTCTCTCTCTCACTTCTCGCTCTCCCTCTGTCTGCTTACAGACAATGCAATGAATGTATTGCATGTGGGGAGTGTTAGCACTGGATGCTTTTGTAGGTATCTGCATAGGTCCATGTGATGGCTTCTGCACCAATTGTAAGCCAGCATTTGCTAATTGCATACAGCCAGTTGTGTACTGATTGCAGTTCTCACTGAGATCTCAGGTCAGTGCTACAAAAGGGTATGTGGGATACGCATTGCCCTTTCAGATTGTGAGGGCGGGGACCATGCTGGTATGCTGTGGACAGTGTTCTGTGAGTGTAAAGGTTAGTATCTCTCTCATGATTCAGGCTGTGTTGTATATTCACAATTCTCCACTCCCCTCTCATGTTCCCTGTAGCAAGTGTGTATGCACATTGACTCCTACAACTATATATAGATATATATTTATATATATATATATATATAAATATATATGTACATATGCATACATATATCTATGTACTTTAACTGACCTTATTATCTACAAGCTGCAAACTAGCATGGCTGTTTCTGTTCACACACTACTATTATGGAAATCCAGTAGTTTTGACAGTAATTTTAAATGACATGCTTTGTGTACTACACATCCTATATTCCCTTTACATTCATCCCTACTATTACATGTTATATTTATTTTAGCACAATGTTTTTGTATAACAGTCATGGCTTAGTGGTAGGTCATACAGACTAGTGTGTCCTGGGTTCGGGACTGACAGTGGGATTTTATTTTGCTTTTGAACTGAGTAGAGGACCTGTCAATAAAAGTGACTAAGGCACTTTTAAGCAGTTGTAACCGGGTTAGCGCTGGTTTGCGCGGAGCTCACGCATGCGCACTGGCGTTTAGCTCCGTGCACATAAGCGCACACCTGCTTACAACCCCTTAACAGTGCTTACTCTGGCGCACACCCGCGCTATTTTCTTTGAAAGAAAAGAAAATGGGGAGACAGGAAAGTGGTGAAAAAGGGGTCACAAAGAGGGTAAGACAGTAGGGAAACAAGCTTGGGATGTGCAGGAGGGATGTAGGTAAGGCCCATAGCTGCCCATTTCTTCATCAGCAACAGCTGTGCATATGTATGTAATTTGGTGTGACATTTGAAACCTTCCACCCCTGAGAGAGGTGTCAGGACAACAATAATACTTGTTGTACAGCCAATTGTAATTGATAGGTTCCATGTCCAGCAGACATGTGCGGAATGGGCAGCTATGTATGGGACGTAATTATTTTGTGGGTACAGAGTGCCCTTTTTTTTTTTTTCAGGTGAGAGTGGTATGTCAGGTGAAGGAAGTCGGTACAGCTGGGGAGGTAGGTTAGGTAGGTAAACAGACAAGACAAACAAGACGCATACAGGGGCGGTGTATGACACGTGTGGGGGGGGTTACACAATTGATGGGGACAGAGGTTTGGATATCCAGAGCCCATGAGCCCACAGATGGCAACAGTGGAACTGATATCCCCACCCATAGGCAGTTGCCACTGTTCCTTCACTGCCCAGGACGGGGCTGTGTTGGGGGCTGTGTAGGCGGGGCAACAGGCATGCCCGTTAGTTGTGCCACCCGTGCCTCGAGCTGGCATAGGGGCTCAAGAACAGAGTCCCAAATCTCCCTACGCACCACAGTCCGGACGCTACGGAGGGTGAGTGGTGGTTCTCCTCCGGCCACACTTGCAGAGGGGGGGGTGAGCCCCATCCCCTGCAGCGCTTCCACCCACAGGTGGCACAGGGCCACCGGAGGAGGGTCCGGACTCGGCACTAGTGCCAGGTGCACTCGCCAGCTGAGGTGGGAGAGGTGGGTCTGCTGGAACCCGCCTTCCCTATCATCCTATGTTTTGCATTATGTCATGACAGTTTGGGTTAGTGACATATAATACCATTCACAATTAGTTGTAACAGCATTCATTAGTATTCCCATTAACCAAACACCCAGATATTCACACCATTGAACAGCGTGCATAACACATGCATAATTTGAACAGAAATACACAGTCCAACAACATGAAGGGTTAATTGATGGCAACAGGCCATCAGGTGTGGATGTATGAACAGGGCAGATGCATCAACGGACATGCAGATATATATGACCAAACAGGACAAACGTCCAGGGGTGTTAATTGTGATTGCACATACCATTTTCACGTGGAATGGGTTATATGTGGTTATAGGGTGGTGTAAAGAAAGTAATATTAACACCTTCGAATAACAATACATATGCTGTACATTTCTAATAGCTACAGTTATATACACACTACTGTTCTAACTACAGTTTCCTATATGATAACTATTTCAACTTGGTGATAGGACTGTTACTGCAACATCAATATACATTTTAGTGTTCTTCATACACATTCATATCTAGCTTTGTTCAGCTACATCATCTTGCTACATTTGCTTTATATAGCTGTAGACAAGTGTGGATGTTTGGTATATCAGACAATCATCCTATCTGCATATTTCAGACTGAGAGCAACATATCCAGATTTTGGGATACACATTCCACATGCAGCAACACTTTGAACAGATTTCGCTGTTTGGTTTTGAATCTCACATGCATTTCATTCTGTCTTGACTGCAGTATACTTTATTCAGGGGTTATTACTACTGTATTGCTGGATTCATGACACTTTCTCACACTCTCTCACTTGCTTTCATTTTACTATTCAGGATGGTACTTACTTCTAGGCTTTATTGACATGTTTTACCTGTAGTTATTACAATCCTTTCTAGCAGTCTCACTTCTGTCATGTTTCAGTATTTCCACAGGAATATATTTCACACATGTGATTTCATCATCTTCTGCAGCTATACTTCTCAGCCTGCTGCGGGCTGTGTACTATTTTCTTACAGGTAGGGCATTTTTATTTCAGAATATATGTCAGACAGTTTCATTTTTCGGTTTAACTTACAGGCTGAAACACACTTTTGTAATCAAGCAAGACTTGCAGACACTTTCACACTGTTACTTGCAGATTTTATTCCTTACTGACTACACTGCACTCTTTTGCTGACTGTCATACTTTTATATTTCTTTATGGTTACTGGTAGTGGATTACTTACTTGCCTGGTGGCGCAACCGCACCAGCCTATCGCCATAGGCTCTGCAGTTCGCAGAACGGACACCTGCAGCTGTAATATAAATGAAGTAATATTGGAATACACATCTCCATAATATCAGCTAGTTTAATTTCTTACATACATAATTAAATGATACTTACTCAGTAGTGGGGCGTTGGGTGTTTGCTGGGCCTCCTGGATCCAAAGGTTCAGTTGGTCCTGCTTGCATCTCTTCAGGTCTGCATGGTGGTGACGGACCTGCTCACCAGTCCTTGGAATCCCTGTGGCACTGGTGAGATCATGAGCCAACCGGTCCCACGCCTCGGCCCTGTATGCTCCCCAGAGGACCTGGCCCTGCATGAGTTGGGCCTCATGATTATGGACTAGGAGCCAGACCATGTACCTGGACTCCTCAACACCCCACCTCTGTGCTCGGAAGCACCTACCCTCTCCTACTCCTGTCATTCTGCCTGCAGGTCAGTTCTACAATCGTTTATGTTGTGTATTCCGCCTATGGGGCTTATATAGTCCGTTTTTCCGCACATATCTGTGATTGGCCATTTTGGAATTGTATCAACTTCAGTAAACCTGCATTGTCATGCTGTAGTTTGTATTCATTCCTATATATTAGCTATTATTGCATTTCTAGGTACTGCTGTCATGGCTTAGTGGTTCTGTACCTTGACTATGGTGTATAGTATCCTGGGTTCGAACCTGGCCACTGCTTTTTATTTTTCATGACTGTCTAGACATGCTGAGGGGTGTGTCTGTGTAAAGGCAGTTTTGATACGGCTTGCTCAACGTTGCCCGTCAGTTAGCTTGTTTGCGCGGTGCGCAGCTCCGCGCAAACAGGGTACGCTGGTTTAAGTCTCATTTGGCCATCGGCATGCATATTATGCTCAGCTCAGTTAGGGGCACATAGATTTAGCGTGTTAGACCACTGCTCAGCTACGGGCACTCATTTTGCACCAGTTAAACCACTTCTCATCTACGGGCAGATGCACTCACTCTGTTAAACTGTAGCTCAGCTATGAGCACATCTGGCATTTTTTATTCTTTTGTTACCTCACATGTCTTCAATATAAATGGGCTATTTCATTACATTTTACATAAATTGTGGTTTTATGTGTACATATTTGTCAGGGACTTGTTTCCTGCTTATTTTGAAAAAAAAATTGGTGTTGTGGGGCTCGAACCATGAATGGCTGCTCTTCAGCCAACATCTCTACCTACGCTATTGCTTCCTGGCTTATTTTGCATATTTAGTTCTTATATGCTTTCCCACTGACTGCTAACTGTAGCTGCGCTTCTGGCACGCCAGCAAACGAGCGCACTCATGGTTAAACATTTTTACAATTTAAAAAATATATAAAACATGTTTATTTATATGTTTTCTGTTCATAGTCTGTGGGGGCATGTGTTGTGTTCTGTTTATTCACATTTCCGTGGACTCTGTCGTGGGTGTTTACTTTGGGTACTTTTCCTCTTCTGGGGGCGTGTCCGCTTACAGGGCTCGGCCTACGGACACACCCCCTACTGTCTTACATGGGCCGTGTTGGCCTTAAGTGTGATTCAGCATGCTCTCATTAATATGCAGAGCATGCTGACATCACTCCGTTTAACTGCAGCCTCCGTGTATGAGTTATAACTCTTACACGGAGGCTTCGTGAATCCTGCCCCATGTCCTTTGTGGATTACCTCAAAATCCTGCCTCTATATTCAGTTAGTCCCCTACTAACTACTGAGAGGTGATCTATGCCTGGCTTATAAGGCATACTTGGACAGCACTCTGATGGACTTCTTGCACATCCATAAAACAATCAGTGAATTAACTAATACACCCTAAGACCAAAATATTACTTTCAGCATAAGTAGGACATGTTAAAGAGACAGATATGTATCTCAGAGTATTCCTAAGCTCTGGAATAAGCTCTCCTCCATGTTAAACAAACTCCTTCACTAACCTTATTTAAGTGTAACTTTGGTCAGTGGATGGGAAACTGGAAATTCACCTCTGGTCTGGTAACTATATCTTTGATGGATAGAGGCAGCAAGTAAATCGGGTCATAACCAGAAATCACCCAATCAATAAATACCTACAACATAAATCTTGTGGGACACATTTGGTTGTATGGCTAGTCTTATAAAGGCTTTAGTGGTCGTTAGCCTAGTATACACCTATGAGCCTATGAACCCACAAATTTCTGATCAAAATAGCATGTAAATGGATGTGCGGTCAGCTGAGTGACTCTTTGCACTATAAACAATTAGTGCAAATTGTCATTCCCTGCTATTTCCTGCTTTTTTTTAAGTTTAAACATCATTCTTCATCTATTTACTGTGTCATCTTTTCAGCCAATACTGCATCCTTTACTTTCAAAGCTCTACTGAAGTTCTAATTTCACAATACCTTTTTCAGTCCAAAATGACTTGGGTTTATAAGCAGTATACATTTAATCCTGTAGCTAGTAAACAGCATCTTCCTACTGTCACAGTCTCAGAAAAGAAAAAAAGACCATGATTATAAAAATGTACAGACTCAATTAATTATTCCTTCTTATTGCTTATGTTTCTAAAAGAGCATTTTGCAGAGGATTAGATTACAATAAACCATTCAATTCGTGGTTCAATCCCATCCATTAAGCATGTATACCAATCTGCAGCATGCTAGTCAGATACAACAAGAGATCCTTTGTTACAGACTGCATCTTGTTACAAATGGCTGCCAAATGATCTCACCTGTATAATAGTTATGCAAACAATAAATAATTACTTTTATAAAAGAAATGCAGTGATGCTTCTAAAATAAATAAATACATACATAAATAAAGTTTATTTGGGAGCTGCTGAAAGAAAATTAAACCGTATTAACTTGCATCACTTTTTTCGCTTGCACAAAACTAACATGAAAAACTCCAGAAGACTATTATAAACACATTTGTTGGCAAAATAACTATCATATCGTTGACTACTTCATCATCATCACCATCCCCCCTTTTCTTTTTTTTCTACATGGGGTATGGACATTGCATGAACTCTTGCCTGCTTTTTTGGATTCAGTAACAGTCTCCTGCCTTCCTCAGCAGGATCACTCTCGCAGGTCTTCTCTCGCACAATCCTTCCATTTCTTGGCTACACATCCTCATTTCTTCATCTTATTCACCAAATCATCTTCTATTTCCCTCTGCTTGTGATAGTATGACTTTAGTATGTCTTCCAGTTCCTTCTCTACACCTGGAGTTAGTTTGGCGTCTGTTCTGATGTCCTCATTTTTCTTCTTTTGCCCAACAATGTACATTCAACTCCTTGTCTCTGGCACTGCATCTCCATTATCATGAGCTTCCTCAAATTTCTCATATTGTTTACAGTTTACAAAATGTAAATTCCCTTTTGAATCCTCACTTTAAGTGAAATTGCACAAAACTAGGACTAATATAAACTGTTTTAACTGCTCATGTTTGTATAGTTGAGTGAATGAGCAAGTGAGTGAGAGAGAGAGAGAGAGACAAAGACAGAGATGGAGAAATAGAACTAGACCTTGTCTCTGACTGTAATTCTTTGTATACCTGCAACTCTGCATACCTATATCTATGTAATGAGGTTTAAAAGTGAAACAACATGATGTCTCTAAAACTGAATGAAAGGATAATTAGAATAAACTCATGGGTAATATTTTGATTGCGTTCATTTTTGCATATACTGTAAATGTTTTTTCTTTATAAGCGCACTAAGGGAAATGCTTATCACAGTAACAAAATCAATAAAGAACAAAATAAAAGAAAGCAACTTCCATTGAATAATAGCAATATATCATGTCTGAGTGGTGGCTGCCATAGCATTTATTCATGTCTGCCTTTGACACAGTCACTTGGGCTTATGTCCCACCCCCAAACAATGAGACATGACTAAATCCCAATGCAACTCATGCCCAAACATGGTATAGCTCTATTCTATCACCACTCAAATTATGCCATTGACTGCTTAGTATCATTTTCCCTGTGCCTTAAGTAAACATCAATCACTCTTACTCAATCCAATTCACAAAAAGAAAAAGAACGAAGACAGGAGGAGAGAGTAATCCATGTATGGAGACTTAAAACATTCAGATATTCTCTCCACGGAAACAAGTACATGGACATAAATCAAATAAATACAAATGATTTCTATCAAAATTAGAAAGAAAATATGAAAGATCTTACTTTAGCCAGCCAGTCTGAAAGCACCATTACTGACAAAACTGAACTAAATCATTCAGTCCTATGGGACACCAAAGTAACAAATATGAACTGTAAACATATCAAATCATAATATGACACTCACTTCATTACTAAACAATACCAACCATGATTGCATTAGCAATCAATACCGCAAAACACCAGAAATATTAAAAACAAGACTAAAACTCAAATCAGAAGTGAAGTTTGGCACAGACGAATTTGTCACGGGACTGTTAATATGGGATGGGGGGTGCTGGGTGGTAGCTGTGTTAGGTTATCTTGGTGGCTGAGAAGGGTTAGAAAAGGGTTAAGTGAGTTGGGATTTGAGGGAAGTGAGGTAAGTGTGAAGGTGTGGCATGAAGGGTTTTGAAAGGAAACACAGAGTGAATAAGCACATTTTGGTGTGGTCTTGTTGAGGCAGGATCACGTCCCAGACGACCTGAGGTTGTGGGTAAGGTAGGCCTTGGGTAGTTATAAGCATTAAGCTGAGTATAGCTTTGTTGAGTTTTTAAGGACCCCCCCCCCTTTTTTATGGGTATTTTAAGTTGCTGGTCAGGTTATTAGGGAGGTTTTGTGTAATTATTGACTTTCCCTGGGGGTCTAATGTTGCTCCATCCTTAGAAAGAGGTTTTGTTTGGTTATTAACTTTCTCTGGTAGGCTAGTGCTGTGCCATCCATAGGATGAGATTTTGTTTGATTGTTAATTTTTCTTGGTGGGCTAGTGCTGCACCATGCATAGGAAGAGGTTGTGTTTGATTGTTAACTTTCCCTGGTGGGCTAGTGCTGGGCCATCTATAAGAAGAGGATTTGTGTATGTTAATGTTCCCTGGTGGCCTGGTAGTACTGTGCTTATCACTGGAAGACGTTTTAGGGTAGTGAGTGAGTTTCCCTGGTGGTCTAGTGCTGCACCATCTATAAGAGGAGGTTTTGTTTAATATTAATGTTCCCTGGTGAACTAGTGCTGCGCCTTTCATAGAAGATGTCTTTTGGTTGCTGATTAGCTTTCCCTGGTGGTCTAGTGCGGTGCTGTCCATAGTGAGAGGTTTGTGGTGGTTCACAGGCTGGCTACTGACCGTTAACAGCTGTATATGCATGCGCAATTGTGCTGGTGCGGCGCTCAATGGATGTTGAATAAAAAAAAAAAAAAAGTAGTAGTAATGGAATTAAATTACATACACAGTTTATTCTTGGTTTCTTTGATTAATTTTTGGTTTTATGATATCGCCGGGCCTACAATGGCTTTTGAGAGCAGTTGACCCCCCCTAGCCTTCGTTCCTGGGGTCTAGTGTTGGCGTGTGGTGGTGAGTGCAATGGCCGTGTTGTTACATGGTGGTCCAGTGTGTTTGTGCGGTGTTTGAGTGGGGCTAGTGTAGTGGAGTTGGATGGGTGTTTGGTTTGTTCCTTCCCTGGTGGTCTACTGCTGGCAGCTGGTGCTTGTGTGGGATGGCTGTTTGGTTTGTTTGTTTGTTCCCTGGTGGTCTAGCAGTGTTGTGGTATGGTGGTTGTGTGGGATGGCTTTTGGTTTCTCCCTGGTGGTCTAGTGAGGTTGTGTGGTTTCTTGTTGCCTGGCAGCTGGTTTCCTGGTCTAGTGTTGTGGAGGCAGAGCAGAGATGCTCTCTTTTCCCGGGGTTGTCAAGCTGTGCGGCTTGCTGCGCATGCATGGTAGTGCAGGCAATCCATGATTGCCGTTTTCGGTTATAAAAAAAAAAACAAAAAAAGAAAGAGATACTTGAGGAAATCTAGATGCTAGTGCTGCATGCTTAGGCAGGGTAAGTATGTTTGGTAATTTAGATATCACAGATTGGATTAATATTAGGGAATCTAGACAAAGGCCTTGATGCATTTAATTTAAAAGATAGCTGATTAGCTGATGAGTCAAGTTTTTTTTTTTTTTTTGGTATTTCAGAGGGAATTATTGCGATGGTTGACTACTGGTGAATGACTGGAGCTTGAATGGGTTTGTGGCAGAATAGGTAGCATACATGGTTTATTATGCATAAGGCGATGGTTTCTTTCACACAGCATATAGATGGAATGTTGATACTGTTGCATTGCCAGGCCCAGTTATTGAGAGTAAATTTATTGTGCCAAGTTTATTATTTGTCATTAACTTTTTGTTTCTTTCTAGGTGATCATGACAGAGTTTGAGACAGAGATGGGCCAGTATTGTAGTGCAGGCTGAAGATTTGTTCAATGACATTCCTGCTGAGGTACCATCAACTAGCACGCAGGGTGTGACCACTCGGAAGAAGCGGCAGATAACATCCCAGGCATCCAGGGTGAAGAAAGCCAAGCAGACAGCATTGGCGGAGGAGGCTATGGAGGTGATGATGCCCCCTGTATCAGCTGCAAGTAATAATTCATCAAACGTGGGGGGGGGTGAGGAGGCTGGAGCAGGTGTGGGGGGTGAGGTAGGCAGCAGTGAGGGTGTCCAAGGGGGGGCTATTGGTTAGCGATTTGGAGGCCTTAGGTGAGTGTGGAGGGGTTTTTGAGGATACCCTGTCAATGTTAGATCAGGAGTTAGGGCTGGAGGTCCATGAGGTAGGGTCTGATTTTGGATTACGGCCAGGGAATTAGTTGACATCACAGGCTCTACAAAAGGAAGGGGCTCCCATTTTATTGACTACGCACATATCTCTGTTAGTGAAGGAGAAGATTTGGAAAGGGGAGTTCATTGACATTTTTAAATTGATTAATGCAGAGAGGGTTCAGCAGTTGATGGAAGCAGAGACAGCTAATAGGAAGGACCTCTTGGCTGCATTTGCTGCGATAGGTCGCAAAAGAGTAGGGAGGTTTCAGGCTAAGACATGGGATATTTGGGTCCTATGTTTCAATTATATGGCAGTGTGTTTGGAAAGGAACACTTCGCTGGCGCTTCCTCTTTTGCCTTATTTTTTGACTATTAGGGAAGCGCAGAGGTTGAAGCCCGGTTATGCATGGTTATGGTATGACCAAAAATTTCACAAGCATAAAGCAGTAGATAAATCTATGCGTTGGGAGGTCAGACATCTGGACATTTGGCTGTCCACCATGATGGATACCAGTAGAGGGGGTATTAAATTATCTCAGCCATCTGAGGTAGGAGCAAGGATATGTTGGGCTTTTAATGCCGACAGATGTTCCTGGGTGGGTTTTAGATGTGCTCATATTTGCTTGAAGTGTATGGTAGTGCATGCATTTACGCAATGTGGGGGGAGTGGGGATCAGGTTGGGGGTCAGGCACCACACTTTGGGGGTATGAGAGTTTAGAATAGTTCCCGTTCAGCATTGCTAGGTGGGCGTGGTTGGGCTAATGTTTAGGGCGAAAGGCGGGGGTCCTTTCGGGGAGGTAGAGGGAGTTTTGGGGAACCATTCACCTATTAAGGTGAATATATTGAAAGACTTATTGACACATTATCCACTGCCGGTGATAGCAGGGGAGTTAATAGAAGGTTTTTCTAAAGGGTTTTCAATTAAGCCTGCATTGGTGGAGGGTGGGGAGAAATTTGTGGTCTGTCAAGGGGAGGGAGGTGATTTTGCAAGAGTTGATTGACAAAGGGTGTCAGGCTGGGAGGTGTTAGGTCCTTTTTGTTACTCTCCTTTCCCTAACTTTAAGGTGTCACGATTAGGTTTGGTTCCAAAGAAAAAGCAGGGTGAATTTCACTTAATTCACCATTTATCATACCCTACGGGTGAGTCAGTGAATAATTTCATTCCCAGTGAATAGGCTAGAGTAACTTATTCATCTTTGGATGATGCAGTTTGGGTTATTAGGAGTTTCAAGGACTCTTGGTTAAAGTAGATATTGAGTCAGCTTTTCGTTTGCTACCTGTGAGGGAGGAGGATTTCCATTATTAGGCATGGTGGTAGGGGACAACTTTTATTTTGACACTGCCATGCCTATGGGATGTGTGGTGACATGTGCTACTTTCGAGAAGTTTAGCTCAGTGTTGCAGCGGATATGGCAGCAGAGGGTGGAGGATCAGCAAGCTGTACACTATTTAAATGATTTATTTTATTGGTAGGGGAAGGTAGACAGAGGGCACAGGTAGCTATGCATGAATTTGTGGGGATGTGTGAGGCTTTGGAGGTACCTTTGACTAAACATAAGCTGGAAGACCCGGTGAAAGGCTTGGAATTTTTGGGGCTGATGGTAGAGCAGGGTTTGCTTTGTTTGCCTCAAGGTAAGATGGTTAGGCTGTGGGAAAAGACCATTTAGGTGAACTCTAGGCCTAAAGTTCGGGTGAGGGATGTTATGGAATTGTTGGGTTTGTTAAACTTCGCATGCAGGGTGGTGTATCCCGGCCAGACGTTTTGCCAGTCTGTGTCATTTTTGTTGAAAGGATGTAACAGTAAGCACCACAGAGTACGGGGTCAGTAAGTTGGCACGAGAGGATTTAGATTTGTGGTTGGAATATTTACAACAGTTTAATGGGATATCATTTTGCAGTTGGATTGGGTTACTCAAGGAGAACTGCAGTTGTTTACTGATGCAGCTGGGGGGTCGGGAATGGATGCTTACTTTGCGGGTCAGTGGTTTGCTGTTCCATGGCCGGAACATTGGTCAGAGGACTGGATATGGAATGTTGCCTTTTTAGAGTTGATGTCAATCTGGGCAGCTTCAATAGTATGGCAGGATCATTTGAAGGGGAGGAGAGTGGTATTCCATTCAGATAATTCTGTGGTGGCAAGAGTGCTACAGATAAAAATGGCTAAAGCACCTCATTTGTTATTTATTCTTAGGAAATTGGTGTACATAGCTTGCTGATTAACTTTTCTTTTAGAGGGTTACATGTACCAGGGGTTGCAAATAAGACAGCTGATAGTTTGTCTCATTTTCACTTCTGCAGGTTCTGTCAGGTGGCTCCAAAAGTGGCTTTGCATCCATCAGTTGTCCCAACCAGCATCTGGCAGATTGGGCAATAGTGACTGGCAGGTTGGTGCAACAATCGTGGGCAGCATCCATGAGATGAGCCTACGGTAGGGCACTGCTTAATTTTGATGAATATTTGCAGCAGTTATCTGATGAGGACTGCAAGTGGTCTGAGAATTTACCTTTGCCTTATCTAGCCATGTTGAAGGGGCAGAGAAAGGCAGTAAGAATGGTGAGGGTGGCCTTAGCAGCCATTGCTGTGTATACTCGGTTGGATTAGAGGATTTCACTAGGTCATGGGTGGTGAGTAGAGTGTTAAAAGGGTGCGCTAGAGTTGAAAGGACTAGCTCGAATAGGAGATGGCCTGTTACAAATGGTATTTTAAGTATGTTGTTAAAGGGTTTGGGGTAAGTGTGTGGTTGTTTGGATGAGTATGTGATGTGGTGTACAGTTAGTGTTTGGATGTATTGGGGTTTTTTTTTCATGTGTCGGAGTTATTGGGTTCATTGGTATGGGAGGATGTATTGATATTACCTAGGCCGGTGCATATTAGAATGTGATTTTCAAAGACAGATCAGGAGGGGCTTGAGTCACCCAATGTTTTGGAGGAGGTGGGGCTAGCTTGGAGATGTCCTGTAGTTTGAGGAAGAAAGCTATGTGGGGGTCAGAAGGGTAGAATTCAAGGGTTGTTTTTTTTCAACAGTAAGTGGTAAAGGTGAGCAATTGAATGTGGTTATGAGAAGAATGCTTTGGAGTGTGGGTTTGCAAGGTGAAAGTGTGTGGCTGTTTGGATGAGTATGTATTGTGGTGTACAGTTAGTGTTTGGATGTATTGCGGGGCTTTTCCTGTGTCAGAGTTATTGGGTTCATTGGTATGGGAGGATGTGTTGATATTACCTAGGGCGGTGCATATTAGATTGTGTTTTTCAAAGATAGATCAGGAGGGGCTTGAGTCGCCCATTGTTTTGGAGGAGATGTCCCATAGTTTGGGGAAAAAAGCTGTGTGGGAATCGTAAGGGTAGAATTCAAGGGTTGTTTTTTTCAAAAGTAAGTGGTAAAGGCGAGCAATTGAATGTGGTTATGAGAAGGGTGCTTTGGAGTGTGGTTTTGCAAGGGGATAAGTTTACTTCACATTCCTTTCGGATGGGTAGGGCATCCGATCTGACAAAGGAAGGTAGGTCAGTTGAAGTAATCAAATGGGTGGGTCTGTGGACATCCAATGCCTTTTTGAATTAAGTAGTTTGTAGAGGCTTTGTTTTTAAATATTTTTTTCTCTCTCCCTTTTCTTAGATCAGAGACGGATCATCATTTTGGGACATTCTTTCATATTTTGGGCTGCTAGGCATGCGGAGGTTAGACCCAATGGCATGAATCTGGGTTTGGATCATTTTGGTTTAAAAATCATTTGGCATGATGTTAGAGGGCTAAGGTGGAGTCAAATATTGTAGGAATTTAATGGGTTGCACGTTAAATGGGGTTTGCCTCAGGTGTTAGTGTGTCATTTAGGTGGCAATGACTTAGGCTGGGTACCGAAGAGGCAGTTGGTTTTTCAAGTTCATGAGGACATTTTAGCATTGCAGAGGATGTATCCGGGGATGGTGGTTATCTAGTCTGAGATTATTCCTTGTTTGGTATGGAAAGGGGCACGGAACTTTACTGCCGTGGAGAAGGTTCATAAATATGTCAGTTTCAAGTTGGCAAAATATTTTGGAGAAATTGGGGTACATACGGTTCGGCATGTAGAGTTTGATAGTAAGAATCCAGTGTGGTATAGACCGGATGGAGTTCACCTTAATGATTTCAGTCTGGATTCATTGAATCTTAATTTGGGTTTGATGGTGGAGGATCTTATGAAGAAAGGTATTGTTGGAGGGGGAACAGCCCTTTAGGGCTGGTGGGCAGAGAAGAGGGTCAGGCCTGACCCTCTTCTGTTCCCCCTCTACAGGACGGTGGATGGAAAATTGGTAGTTGTGAGGCATTAAGGTGAGCGGGGATGCTGCCTTTGTTGTTTATCCAAGGTGAGCGGGTCCGCTGTCTTTATCTTTAGTTATTTGTATATATGGCTGAGTGGGGACACTGCCTGTATGTTGATTTGATTGATGTTTGATACAGTTTTGTTGTTGTTCCATTAGCTAATTGTATTCAAGGGGTGAGCAGGAACACTGGCCATATGTCTTTTATGTTTTAATAAAGTTATGTTATTAAACAAAATTGTCACAATAAAGGTCGTCAAACATCTGTGGGTGTTTGTGCATTTTATTAGGACTGTAACAATTGCTGTATAAAGTCACTCATGATAAACCTAGTTATATAAAGCTGAAAAAGCTATTTAAAGCAACATTCACATGATAAACTCACACAACACTACAACCTTGTGAAATTAGTAAAAAGAATAAATGAAAGTAAACACAGAAAGTAAATGAAGGAAAAAGAAGAAAAGAATGAAAAATATTTTTATTGCTAGACTTAGAGACCATTCTCCTTATTTGTGGCTTTCCCACTAATCAAAAAACATATTTCCTAAGACTCCAGTATGTTATATTGCATTTATCATGTAATAATCTATCACTCCATAAATCCCTCTGTGCCTTGAAAACACCACCATAAATATAGAATGTATGCTTATTCAGCTTTCTAAAATATATTAGCATTAGTAATTATTATTATTATTATACACTATGCGCACTTCTCCCATGTCTGTCGATCATCAGCCCCATCCTGGCCAACTGGCCATTCACTCTGTTTCATTAGTGATAGGTGCTGTCATTCAAACAGATCCCTAGGGTGGTTCATGCTTTTTTTTTTTTTTTTTTTTTTTTTTTGTTATGCTCTAACCCATACATTTATTCATCAAAGTACTGGGTAGGGAACCCTAAGTGGGCAGTCCTTGAAGTCTGCCCTCATACTCCCTCAAGGGGTGTTCCTTTCAGACCCACTCCTTCCCTTGAAGCATTGTAAGTGGTTTCCTCAGTCTTCTCCAGGGAAATCACAGTTCATTAGTCTGTCCCTGAGCTCATGCAGCCCTCACCAGAGCCTGCATGACTGGCAAGCAAGACACCACCCTTCTTTCTTCCTCCTCCTCCCTTTCTTCTTTGTGTCAGTGCTGCTACCTGAATCCAGGTCACCTAGCAGTAAGACGTCCATTCTTGGTGGTCTTAACTTTGGCCATCAGGCAGTACAAGCATGTATACAACATCTGAGTGGAAGGCACTGGGAAAATTTGAAAGATGACCAAAACTCAGTACTAGACATTTATCATTAAGTTCTCTAATTTGCCACACTAGGCCACTGAAGATGCAATTTCATCCTCTTTGGCAAAGAGGGCTGATTCAACCATAGAAGTCAGTCCCTTTTTGGAGGCAATTGGGTAGTAGTTGGAAACCAACTGAGCATACGTAAAGCTCAACTTTGTCTATTTCAAGATAGCATGAGTCACCCAAAGACCAACAGAGTCTAAAAATATCTTCCAATATGTCTGTCCAGAATAAAAACACTGTACTTGTGTTCATGCATGCAAGAAGGACTTCATACGTGAAGTACTTTAAAGGGAGGTTTTTGTATTTAACACCCTATGTCAACATTGTGCCTTCTATCACTATTACAACAGAAGTGTTTTGAAATATGAACAGATGTTTGATATCATATCAAGTTTAACAGCCCTGAGTCAAATCATTAAATATATAGTGTTTAACATTTTCCTATGACACATTACATGTATTATATTTTGTAGTCTCCACTGTCAAGCATATGTCTTATAAAACATATGTAAAAATGTGTGAATATATATAAAAGTGTGTGTTTCTGTATATAAACTGGTACTGATTTGTTTGTGCATTTCTATTTTTGTGAAAATTGCTTCTCAGAACTATGGTTATGCAGAAAGGTACAAGTTTGACCAACCCACCTATCCAGTTAACAAACTAGAATTAAAGTAAGAAAAACAATCTTGCCTATGTATTTACTGTTTATAAGTTGTTGTGAATGTATAATGTGTTTCACAGCAGTGCTTTAGTTATCCTGACTGCATGCATTGTTGTTTAATGTTAATATTGTTTTCTTTTGTGCAAACTGCCATAAAATAAAATAAGATTTTTAAGATTATGGATATAAACTTTCCCCATAAGCTGTAGGTTTCCACAGGAGTGGGACAGCAAACTCTTATACTCCTTAGCTCTTCCTATACTCAGGGATATGTGGCATACAAACCAAGCTGGAATAATGTGAAACATCTGCATTATACGGCATGAACCTAAAACTAGCAATGTACTCCCTGTATACTTATATACTGTAGTTTGTAAGTCTTGTAATTTTCTATACTTGTGAAGCTTTTCTCCCCAGGTCTTCGCTGAAAATGGGCCTTTTGATCCTAGTCAACAAATGCCAAATAAATAAATAACTAAATAAAGGAGGTAAGTGAAAATCTCTGCTATACTTCTGTTTGGTTACGCAGACAATCTCCTCATAATGCAGATGCGTTTATTTATGGTTTTGGCAAGTAAATCTAACCCTACATTACAGCTCACTACTCTCAGTGAAGGCATCAAAAAGGATATCAGAAAACAAAGGACTCACAAGTACACTAATAATGCTCTTGCCAAGAAAAACAATTATTATAAATGTTTTTTTATCTTGATTATTTTCTGTGGAGTAAGGTTTTGATTCAACAAATGCTCAAATACAGAAAAAGCAAATGTGCTGCCCAGAATGGTCAGTATTCCCTAGAATGTTTAAAAGTAAGAATTTCCATAACATTTTCCCAAATCACATTAAAGTTACTGAGTAAAGCTGCTTACTCAATGCCTTTGTATTTGAAGAATGAGTCAGTGCCAATTTCCCTTTCCATTTTAGTTTTCCATTCTGAGCAGTACTTCAGAGAGTGAGGTTTTTCTAAACTCTGTGGTCATGTAATGTTACAAACTTGTAATGTTTAAGACATGAGTAAGCATAGACTTTTTTGTATGCTCAACACAAATAATCCTCATGTTTCAATGTCTGCTTGCATGAGTAACCATCCATAAGTGTGGCAGATATTTTTAATTGTTTATCTTGGCCGTGTAGCATAAATGGGATTTGGAAAACACAGCCAGCTACTGATCTTACTAACATGATCTATGGGCTGGAGTGCACTACCAGGGTTAAATGATAGTATTCATACGGCTGTCAGTGCTGTACAAATCCTGACCTTGGGGAAACTCCGCAATGACTGGAACAAAAGGGAATCACAAATATGCCATTTCAAGCACAGCAATCCATTACTTTGATGAGCAATTAAAATGCTAATTAGAAACCATCCCAACTTCACTATTCAGAAGGTTATGAACAAATGTGGTCCTATTGTACTGGGGAAAATGAGAAGGTCACAGTACAGATGGAGAGCAAATGTATAAAGCAGAACATCTGCAGTTCTATAAATAAAACAACTGGTAATTTCTCATTTAGAATGCACAATGAAGCAATGAATGTTTTTTATATCTTATTTCCTCTTAGCAGTAGCTTCAGTAAATTGACATGATTTTTAACAGTTTATTACTATGACTCTTACAAATGTTTCTAGAAGGAAACAGACCTTGAGAAGGTCTAATGTTTCACTTGAGTTGAATGTTCATAGACTAGAACATGTTTATAATCACTTGCCAGGTGTTTATGTATGCTTAATGAGCAAAAACAGACATTTCCCCTCCCGCCTTGTTTT
Source organism: Protopterus annectens (assembly GCF_019279795.1). Classification (NCBI taxonomy): domain Eukaryota; kingdom Metazoa; phylum Chordata; order Ceratodontiformes; family Protopteridae; genus Protopterus; species Protopterus annectens. The sequence goes on from NC_056751.1 coordinate 454,148,225, forward strand.
TTTTTTCTCTTTTCTTCTGTTTGAAATACAAATTGATAAAATAATATCCTAAAAGTAAATGTCCAGGTAATTCATTTTTTGGAATGCTGATGTCATGCAAAAATGACAGGACAAGTTTCAGTCCTGCATCAATTAAGGTGGAGTAACAGGCATTAATCATGAGTGCTGCACATGCTCTGTCATGCTTTATCGGTAATCTCTGCCCTGTCTAATTGAAGTAGACTAGTTAATATAGTAGCAAGTTTAGGAATTTCCAGTTCAAAAAAAGACAGGGATAGAATGAATCATTTCACTTCATGTTGTTGTAACAGCATAACACATTTAATTATTGGTCATTGCCAACCATAAGTTAAAAGCATTCATTAACAAAAACATTCATAAATATTTCTATCAAATACAGTTATCTGATGTGTACACAAAACAGGGAACCTCATAAGGTGTATTGCTCCAATTCTAGTGTGTCTATTTTCATAAATAAGCAAGTAGAGTGAGGCAGGAAAGCTTCTAATCTGCAGTGCGAGTTAGACTGACTTCATAAGAGTTGTATGAAATTAACTAACTCAAAGTCATCCAAACCTACATGGTGTAGTATGATAAATGACTGTGATGTAGAGATTGCATATTGGAGTCGTACCTCATGTTGGAAGATGTTAAGTAGGATGGCATTAAAGGTATGACAAAGGCAGGGTCTGCTGTATATTCTCAGGGTACTCCCCAAAATAGAGTTTTGGGGTAATCCAGAGATGACATGGCAGTAGAGAGCATGCCCTGCTTTGGTTTACTGCACACCCATCCCTTCAGTGTGTATGAGCAGGAGCAGCCAACAATGATCTTATGAAAGTCCAGCTCTCACTCACAGGAAAAAATACAGAACAGTTGTTTTGGGATAGCCTGATTGTGAACAGACAGAAGAAAAAGAGGGGAAAAAAAAGTATCCCTTATACTTTAAAAAAAAAAAAAGAAGGTATAAGAGCTTTAAGATATACAGTAGATCATTCATTCACTGACTCTCCAGTTGACTGTATAATGCAATTAAAGAATCAAGTGAATCAGAGCATGTTGTGATAGTCAGGTGATATAAAATAAAGTAGAATTAGCCCTGGTATAGTATACTGCATGGTGCATGGTATGACTCAAGGACAAGAGTGGGCCTGAGCAGCAGATAATGAGTCCCGCATCCTAGAGGCTAAAAAACAATTTAGTCCACTGCTGAGTTGTAGAACTTGAAGGATATGAACTGGGGATATGCACCTTAGCTTTTTCAGGCTATGCCGTATAGATATTTGAGGGTATGTATACTCTCACAGAAAAAAAAACACTACAAGCCCTCATATCATCAGCGTGGAACTAAGCCAAAAGAAGTCCCACTCATGCCAGTCTGGATAATGGCCATGTAGTGAACAAAGCTTGATCTGGTGGTAGGGAATAAATGGTCCAATGCAGAGAAGGCTAGTTGGTTAGAAGACATGGGGGATAGAAAAGCATGGAAAAAAGTGGATACTGTGTTTATTTTAAAAATATTTCTATAGAAAGTGAACACAACACAATACTTTAAAGAGCAGGATCTTCATGTATTCCCTGTCTGCTATAACGAGACCTGTAGCAAGTGTGCCTTTTATGGAAATCTGACAGGCAATTCATGAAAGAAATGTAGATGTGACAGTGGATATTCAGGGTACTACTGAATGAAATGAACAGACACAATGTGCATCACCCCACCATGCCATTTATTTCAATGGTGCAGTGAACTCTAGATTATGGGGTTCATGGCTCTCTGGGATAGAGGGCAATCATGACATGCTACATACTTGCAGTTTGTGCTGCACCAACATGACGAGCTGCACTGCACTGCACTGATTCACAGTCATACAAAATACTATCAGTGGAACATCTCATGAATGCAGCAACGTGTGATTCACAGTCATATATAATACTACCAGTGGAACATCTCATGAATGGGGCATTTGGATGAGTATAAATCACTCGGGTTAACAGTGCACCACTGCTACTAGCAGGTCCTGCACACGTCAGACAGGTACAGCCTCCCCCCTCCTCCAGTGAAAGACACACAACACACACACACACACACACACACACACACACACACACACACACACACACACACGCACACACGCACACACACACACACACACACACACACACACACGTACCTCTCCCACTCACACACAAACTTTTCTCGTCGTACAACCATATAAAGCTTCATGCTTACAAATTTCACTCAGACACAACTGGTGGTAGATACCTAGATGCACTATTATTGCCTGTTTGACAGCTGTTTATTAAAGTATCTGAAATAAGTTGCAATTAGATTGCTACTTTGACAACTATCCATTTAGTTGTTAAAGCATGGGGTTGGAATGACCAATACTGTAGTGGTGACCTTCAAGGTGCAGCAGTGTTACACACAGATACACACCCACACACATATACTCTGCATCAATGACTTCATCATTAATAATAGCACCAGGACACATTAGGCAATGTTTATCCATCACAGACATACACACACACTTACAATATGGATTCATGAGAAAACACACACAAAAGTATTACCCACTGTCCTTATACCCACTCAAACATGCCCATATTTCCATATACAAATTCAGAACTACTTTTCTGGATCATTAGTGTAGACAGGGTAAAGCTGCCTCAACTCTCTTGGGTAAACTGCTCTGCTGAAATGCACATGTGCACACCGATATGCAGCAGCATACACTTACTGCATTCCTTTTTAGGGTAACTTGCAAAGTGGGGCATGTGATGTTTCTATGCTATGCAAGTATCCAAAAAGAATAGCATAGCATAGAAACATCACATGCTATGCTATGCTATGCAAGTATCCAAAAAGAATAGGCCAGTGAGCTACATAAGGGCCATTAATAACATGTTCCCCACACAAAACAATTGCATTAAAGTATGGCACAGAACTAATCAATGCCCAGTAGTGAAGGGCTGCACTTACATGCCTCAGGTGGCTTTATGTGTATCACAGTGGTGTCACATATTATGGAAACTGATATGCAGAGTTTTGTATACTATGCAACCTGTTTATAAATCTTGGCCACAGTATCAGTATTACATTTATACAGAGTAATGTAATATTGTATAGAGTACTGTAATATTTCACATTCTAGAAATAAAGATTACTTTATCTTGGTTTATATTTCTCCTGTTGCGAAACATTGAATAAAAAATTTCTGGTCATGGCAAAAAGGATGACAGAGCCTAGCCAAAAAAAAAAGTACTATATCAAAGTGTTGAGACCTTTGGAACTTTGTAAGGACCATGATGTCAATGCAACTTTGCCCAAGATGTCATTAGTTTACATTATAAATGACGTTTGCCAGACAGAAGTATTTGTCCACATATTCTTGTCTAGTTGTGTTTTTTGGCTGTTGTTAGTTTTCCAGATTAGTGGGTGAAGAGTGTTTGAGAGGACTGACTGATAGGAAGTGCTGGATCAGTGGATGGAATAAGAGCAAAAATTGAGACAGGCAAAGGGAGTGCAGGAGTGTGAGAAGGGATTTATAGTTTGAAATGGAAGAGTTTTGGTCTCTGAGTGTTTGGAACATTGAGACACTTTCATCCCTTTGTTGCTGGGAGTAATGCTGGATTTACTCATGCCTGGTTTGGTCCGATCATGAAATCACAGCCTGTGATCAACAGAAGTCAGCCGTTACTAAATGCAGTATTATGCACATAGAAGAATGCATAATTGCTAATAAACAAGGGCATTATTTAAAACAAGAAGGTCTGTCTTTTTCAATAACAACATTTTATGTTCCAGCTTCTTTGACTAATCCTATTCTACTGTCTTTTGTGACTGAGGAAGCTTTGGTAGTGTACTACACAGGCAGTGGATGTGCATGTGCTGAAGCTTGCAGAGAACAATGGGTTAAATGTACTTTGAGGTGGTTTATTCTTTTTAGGATTTAGGAGTGCACACATGTCCTACTGATAAGATGTATGTAAACTCCTGACTTTCCAGTGGTGAGTGTGCTTAACATTTGGTGAAGGTGGAAGGCTTTCTTCTACCTCAGTAATATTTTATTTTCTCTACATTATAGATTGTAGAATATGGTGGCTGTAGCTATTTTCTTTTTAATAGCAACAGACTGGACTTCTGCAAGTGATGATGTTGAAATTAAAAGGGCAGGTGTTTGCTCTTTTAAACCAGCTTACATACTTTCGAACAGTAATAACTTTTCATTGTATAATAAATAATACAGACCAAACTGAAGAGTGACGTGTCTTTTCATCGCTCAGTATGTTTTCCTTCTCAGAGGCCTGATTTATGCATTAACATTCTTTCTTCCTCCATAATCACTATTTATCATATATTTTAGATGAGATGTACACTACAGTGTTGAACTGGTGACAGGACTAAATTGAGAGCTAAAAAAACACTTAAATACTTCATTAAGCATGTATGACTCCACTGGCCTAAAGAAGAAAATTACATTTGGGTCACATATGAAAGTAAATATAAATGTTGCTTATCTTACTATGCTTCCTACATATCTGTGTTTCATTTTACACTCTCATTTTTAAAACCTATGGGACTAGAAGCAAATGTCCTTCCCATAAGAGATACATCAAGTTAGGTCAAGATTCTCCTTACTTTAGATATGCCATGGATCATCACTACCTTTATTGAGCCTAGCATCACACTGAAAATAGTTTACTTTTTTGAATAGATTATCATGAGCATTCCAAAACATTCAATTCCATTACCACTTCTTGCTCTATATACACCTTACCCTCTATTTCCTCCCCCCCATACACAGATACACACTTATACTTTCAGCCAAATTCCAAATCTTCAAATTGCCATATTCATAAAGCCTCATTCAGGTATATCAATGCCAATTCCTCTTCAGCACATACAGATCTGATGAAGATATCAAATTTTATTATCCTTGACAAAGAGAGATGCAGGGGACTGCTTTTCATGTCTGATACTGAATCTGGTTCACAAATGGGGCTGTTTGACTCTAAACTAGATAATTTAACAAATGTTGTGGTAAGGATACTACAGGAGACTGAAGGAATAAAGAGAAATGTGGCAGAATATTGACAGGCACTAGATGGATGTGTTTCTAAAGCTCCATTCTTGGAGTGACCTAGGAAAATTTAATCAAGCAGGATAAATGAACTTAATGTGGCCATGATTTTACAGTTGGGCATACCTCAGTAGTGCCAAGACAAAGATGAGGTGATCAAAAACTGGACAAGGAGGAAAGGAATAAGGTCAATGGACTTGCAAGTGTGTGGAAGGGAGAAAAACATACGTTTTTCTGGTTAAAAACTTGCCATATGCACTGCAGTTAAGTTTCAGTCGTGAAATAACAATGTGAGCATAAGATGGTATGACCATTAGGCCCTCAGAGCCCCCATTCATACTATATTAGGTATTGTTGCTTAAATTATTAAGAATAAGTAGCCCCTTTCTTTGCTTCTAAAGGAGGAATGCCCTTTCAATTTATAGAACACAGTGTTTGTCCCTTACAGGATTATCTTACTAAAATTTGAAAGTGAATGGTCTTCAAGGATATGCATGAATTGTGTTATAAGAACAATGTGCCCACACACTTTAGATATTCTGAAAACCTACTGATTAAATGGCAACACAAAATCTATGTATTTTCCCATGCTAAGGTTGCCTTACACTTTTTGCATATTAGTTAATAACAGAGAATCAGACAGTTGTAGCCAATAGAGACACTGTTCAAACTTCCTTTATCCTGTCTTCTATGAAAAGTGCTAGGATGGGAAACTTCACTTCAGTGCAGATGTCTAACCAATTGGCGTTATCTTCTAGTCCAGCCATGGCAGAAAATTTACAAAGACTGTCCAGATGGGAAATGTCTATGCACTGTAAATAACTTCCTATACAGCTATTTGGAGTGGAAAGTGGGTCTTATTCTCTTGACATTTCAAAACCTCAGGGTGCTCTGGACATCAGCTTCCAATCAGCTATTTATTCTCAAAAGTTGTCTTGCAAAACTGTGAATGACAACCCAAAGGGTGTCTCAGTTTCTAAAGGAGCAAACCACTCTGTGGACAAGGAATAGACCACTTTGTGGACAAACTTCTTTTGTAAAAGAAGACTAAGGATAAGAATGAAAGCCTTTCTTAAGGGGAAGTTTGAGGTAGGCCAAGTGATGATTTATTATACCATTCTCGGTAGGAGCTGTAACCTTTGGCATTATTAGGTGGTGATGGTGCTAACATCCATTTAGAAATTTGTACTGTTGAAAATTCTTTCATTGACTTTTTCCTTCACATTGGAACCTTAATTCAGTTTACCATCTTTTCATAACTGTTTATAGTTCCTGATAATCCCATATCTTGTTTAAGGGTTTTGGGCATATTATTAAATGTCAAAGGGCTGAACACTCCTCATAAAAGATGTGCTATAGACAAAAGGTTGATTAAAATTAAGGCAACATATTTTGTATACAGGAATGTAAAATAGTTCAATGTCATATTTACGTGCTTAGTAAGTTTTGGCAAAGGACTCTGGTGCAGTTTTAAAAAGAAGTCTAAGACGTGTCCTTATTGGAATAAGGCGTTCTTTATAATGGCAGCTTTTGGGTAAAGATACTGATATGGAGGGTGGAGGCCTTTGGATCAAGTCCAACCTCAAATGGAATAGGCTGTCTACATGGCCCTAATAAGACCAACCCATTTTATTTTCCAATTATTTTTGGGAAATAAACAGGAGGGACCTCAGTGGAATTCCATACTTGTAGTGGGTGACCTCAATAAAATCTTAGACTCTGAGAAAGAAAGGACACTTACTTCTGAAGAAATGCACTCAGTAAGGATGTATAATTGATATATGGCAGATGTAGCACCCTCTGCAGGATGGATACACCATTGTTACTTCCACTGAGTTTCCAACTAATAGAACAGTCTACTGGTCGCTGTTATAACAAATCCCTCTTAAGGTCACCTCATCTGATATCATTCAACCACATCTCTTTTCTTTTGCTAATAAAATCATCCATGTCTTACACCTGCTCAATAATAAACTCTGGCTGCCTCAGTTATAAAGCAAGAAGTTGAGTGGGCTATTAGAGCTTCTCCTAATGGCAAGATGATTGGCCTAGATGGGTTGGACTTAGAGTTGTACAAAGTGCTCGATTCCTTAGTGGCAAGCCTGTTTGCAAGTCACTTCTCAAATTTCCAGACTGGTGCTGGTTTGAATCTTTCATCTGCAATGTCAGTGACAACAGTGCTCCCTAAATAAAATAGAGATGTTAAGAGTCCCGGGAATTATAGACCCTTTTCCTTATTGAATGCAGATCTTAAATTTTATTCACATACTCTAGATAGGTGATAGGCAATAATACCAGGACTTTCCATCTAACACATGCAGGATTTATTAAAAGCAAATTCAGTGTGGATGACATATGTCCTTCAATTACGTATGCTCAAGTTGTACCCAAGTACCTACACTTCTTGTAGCAATAATGCTACTCTTTGAGAAAGCTTTTAACTCCATTCTCTGTACTTTTAGACCAAAGAATGAAAGATTTTCTGATTGTCAGTAAAGTCCACAGCCAGCAGATATTCAATTCATCATTCATTAATTTGTAGAGTCTTTAAGGATTACTAAATTATATAAAAGGAAATATACTGTGTTGGTGTCCCTAGAGATAAGATTCCAAATACAGATATTTACCCTTCATAATTGTACACAGTTTATCTGTAAGAAATGTCACATTTATTTGAAAGTTTTGAAGCAGATGCTAGTTGTTCTCTGTCAGTTGTATGTAAAGCTTGTCATACAAGTTTGTCACAAAAGCCAGAGCCGAGGCTAATGACAGAGTCATATAGGCCTACTGCACGTATTGACATAGTTCATAAGAGTATCACAGATATTTGAGCCAACCATTCAGAAAAGTCATTTATTTATTTACTTATTTTTTTTTTATTTATTGATTGATTGATTGATTTTTTGAGGAGAGTTATGGCATTATTAATAAGAGGCACCAAAAACTGCGGAAAGCTCTCCACCACAAATCAGGAACACAAAAAAGAAGCGCAATTTCCCACAAGAAGGTCTCCGTAAAAAAATTTCCACCACAAGGCAAGAAAACAATAAAATGAACCTAATATTAACGCACTTTCAAATATATACGCGTTTTCGTCCTATCCACTGGACTTAATCAGATAACATCTTTCATTCAACAGATCACTTATATACATCCTATATTACCATAATCCAATTAAAAATTGTCAATCAAATTCAAATACACAAATCAGCTTACATCTTTTGGGCTCATTAATATTTATATACTGAAATTGCTATTACTTCCTTCCATGAATAAAAACATTTAAAATTCCTTTTAATTCTTAAAAAATAAATACTCATTCAATTCACACTTTATATATTATTTTGTTAAAAACGTCTAACTTGTATATATAAAATTCATATATTTCTATCTAAAATTTTATACAGATATTCATATTAAAGGGGTTAAGCTTGTATCTCTCTTTTTTATTATTAGGAGGACTTCACATAAAAAGGATAACTATTTACTAATGCAACACCACCACCTATTGATAAAATAATATATTGCACTTAAATTCACATTTTAGCTGCCTTTAATTTTAAAAGGGGTAATAATGATACATGTTCATTTAATCCTGGGAATTTATTTGCTTCAAGTGTCACTTGCCACCATAATTCTTTATATCCTATGGTGTCCTCCCACGGTCCCCCCAATACTACTTTTTATATGTTCCACAACAAAAAAATAGAATTTACTTTCCTTACATACCTTTGAATGCTTATACAAAGCATTAGTTTCTTTCTTCTTTATTATGTCATAGGTATGTTCGTAAATTCTTCTTTTTAATGTTCTCTCTGTTTTACCTATATAAAAGGACCCACATTTAACACAGGTGGCAAGATACACTAGACCCTTGGTATCACAATTATATAGCCCATTACTCCTAATCCATCTATGTCTACTTTCAATATATATATTCTCTTTATTGGCTATATATTCAAATTGATTACACTTCCCACATTTAAATGTACCTCTTTTGTTAGAATCATTTCCTCTACTATATTCATTCCTCTTATATTCTAAACATTCCTTTATATTATTAGAGTTTTTATACACCACCCTAGGGGTATCTCTAGGTAGTTCTTCTAAGTCAGTAAATGCCATAAATTTTTCCCATTCTTTATAAAAAACTGACCTAATATTCTGATTTAAGGCATTATATTCTAATATAAGGGCATGTCTATATTTTTCATTAGAACTGAAGTTTTTCATTCTTGCCACTTGATTCTCATTAATTTCTTTAATACCTAAAATTGGTTTAAATGTATCTGTTCTACCTGCCTCTACTTCTGATCTAATATTAACAATGAGGTCCTTATCATATCCCCTATTCAAAAACATTCCCTCCAATAGGTCACATTCTACTTTGAAATCTTCACATTTACTTGTCATTCGTGACCCCCTCACAAACTGACCTTTAATTATATTTTTCTTACAATGTGCTGGGTGCGCACTGTTATAATGTAAATAGGAGTTACAATAAGTTGATTTCCTATATACTTTAGATGCAAATATACCTTCACTTTTATATATTTCTATATCAGAAACATTGTAAGTAAATCTGAGGAAATCAGTAGTTTCATTAATATATTGTATAAATTCCTTTAATTTTTCATTCCCCCCTATCCAAAAAATAACTATATCGTCTAGGAACCTCTTGTATAGGCTCCAACAAGAATGGAAACTAGAATTAAGCACATACATTTCTTCCCAGTTGGCCAAAACTAGGTTGGCAAATGTAGGTGCACAGGCTGCGCCCATGGCAACGCCTTGGGTTTGTTGGAAGAATTCTCCATTAAACAGTAAAAAATTATTTTTAAGTATCATATCCATTAAGCCTGTGCATGCTAGTTTGCCTTTGTGTGTTAATATTTTATCCAAAAACACTTCTTCCTCAAACATTTTCATACCTTCAAGACAAGGGATAGATGAGAACAGATCAATTATATCAATTGTCACAAATATTAAATTTTCAGTACACATTTTTGAATCAACTACCCTTAAAAGGTCCCATAAATCCTTTAAAATTGCCGTCTTATTAATCCATATGTGTTTTATTATTTATAAATTTAGCTAAGGGTAATGTTTTAGAGCCATCTGCTGAGACAATAGGTCTCAGTGGTGGGTCCATTACATTCTTATGCACCTTGGGGACACCATAAATTACTGGTATCTTAGGCTTTTCCACCCTTAAATAAGTTAAGGTACTTCCATCCAAGGTTGTCTCATTATACATTGCTTCTAATTCCATATCAATTCTCTTATAAGCTGCAAGAATTTCATTTTTAGACACTACTATATATTTATTTTCATCTCTCAAGATTTGATTCATTTTGCCTTCATATGTAATGATGTCCATAAATACAGCTCCCCCACCCTTGTCTGGTTTCATTATTCTCACATTGGAGTTATTCTTTAATTCATTTAACACTTTATATTCATTCTTATTAAGACTGGTATTAAATCCAGTTCTTTTATATGCTTTTCTTATTTCTGCTTCCATAATACTTTCTAAATTTTTAAGTTGTGGATGCATGGGTGGATTAAATGTTGAAGGCTTCACCAAAATTTGATTAGAATATACTCTATTTTGTTTATCATTTTTATTACATATTAAATTTAAATTGATCTTTCTCAAAAATAATTGTAAATCCAAAAGTGTAGATGTCAATTCTCCTTTGACTTGCAGAATAAATTTAAAGCCCTTCCCTAGCAAACTAAAATGTTCTTCTTTAAGTATAACATCACTATAATTATAGATAGTAAAACCTTTTAAGGAATTAATAACTCTTTCCTCACATATACCATTCTCATCAATATTAATATAAGTTTCTGGGTCGGGGGTATATCTATTTAATATCTCCACTTCCCCCTTCTCCCCCCCTCTCATAGGAAAATTTCCATTCTGCAGCCTAAATGATTCCATGGTCCTATTGTCCCTATCTAATGGGGGAAATTCTTTATCATATATTTCTTCCTTCCATCTCTCCCTTATTGCATCAGGTTCCATATCATATCCCTGTATATAACTGTTTTTATTATTGTTTCTATTATAGCTATTCTTTTTATTATAAACATGTAAGTGGAAGGTTTAGGGTAACTCACATCATTTTCATAATCTAGTAAATCACGTTTCAACTTCTCCATTTTTCTGTTAATCAGTCCATTACATTTTTCATCTATTTCATCCCTTATCTTATGGTATTTGTCTCTTCTCCTTAATACCAAAAAATAGATCTTCTTTAATAAGCCCCTCTAATACATCTATATCTTTTTGTAAAACCAGTAACATTCTATTATTCTCTTTAATAATTAGTTTTAAAATATCTAAACCACTTTTATTGAACAATTCCAGTAATTCCTTATGAAAAACTGAGCCCAATTGTACATTATTGGGAAATTTATACATTCTAAGACCTTTAGGAACAATGTTCCTACTGATACATTCAGTTAAATATGCATTCTCAATAAGTAATGATCTATATTTGAACATATTTTTAGATAAATTGTCCACCATTTTATAATAAGAATCACCATTCGTATTCCCTTTTGGGTTAAAACTGTCCAGTTGGAAGCAAAAACTTTTATTTAGCCAGTCATAAGTTTTTACGGGTCTGACAGGAGAAACAGTACCTGAATTATTAAGACCCGTGTTGTGCAGATTGATGCCGACAATTATCCACATTATTAATGAGAGGCACACTTGGGGTATCCATTATGGCCTTTGACATGTTTATCCAACTGAAAAAGATTTGTTGAAGATGAGTTGGGATAGACAAGAAGGCAGCAAGATGTAGTAAGGACTTACAGCAAAGAAACAGATGCATTGCATGACAGAAGTTCGATCATACTAAGGCAAGACTGTCACAGAAGCTAGAAGAATGGCACTGAATCAAGATCATTGATGCGATACCCTGATCCTATGTATAAAAAAGGGGTGTCAGAGATGAAGATGATGTTTTCATTGCCTGGAACTAAAAGCATATTTTATGCTCAACTGTGATACAAAAGTAGGGGTTAATTTCATCCTTTGAAGATACCTTGCACTTCTTACAGAACATTTTTAATTTCAGTGTAATTCTGCTTGTAAAACAGACTGCTTCCTTTTGTGAGTGGTAAAAAAATATTTTATATTTATATTTGGAATTGCTTTTTTGTGCAATCTGGGAGAGGATGCTTGGCTGGACTGTATTCACTTACTAGTACATGTGATTAAACTGCTAATCCCCTGACCAAAAAGTGACTTATTCATGTACTTAATGCTGGTATGTAACAATAGTTTAATCTAATTTTTAAACTAAAACTGTACTGTTTTTCTATTTATTAAAAAAGTCTACTGAGGCACTGCTTGATAAACACATGAATGCAGCATTCTATGTTACTTTGTGAAAGACAGAAACTTGGCCTTTGCAGTTTTACTTTTCTTCTTCTTCTTCTTTCGGCTGTTCCCGTTAGGGGTCGCCACAGCGGATCACCTGTTTCCATTTCTTCCTGTCCTCTGCATCTTGCTCTGTCACACCAACCACCTGCATGTCCTCTCTCAACACATCCATAAACCTTATTTTAGGCCTTCCTCTATTCCTCTTACCTGGCAGCTCCATCCTTAGCATCCTTTTCCCAATATACCCAGCATCCCTCCTCAGCACATCCAAACCAATGTAATCTTGCCTCTCTGGCTTTGACTCCAAACCTTCCAACCTGGGCTGACCCTCTAATATAATTATTCCTGATCCTGTCCACCCTCGCCACACCCAGTGCAAATCTTAACATCTTTAACTCTGCCACATCCAGCTCTAAGTATTGCCTTTTTGTCAATGCCACTGTCTCCAACCCATATAACATAGCTGGTCTCACTACCCTCTTGTATAACTTTCCTTGCACTCTTACTGGTACTAGTCTATCACAAATCACTCCTGGCACTCTTCTCCACCCACTCCATCCTGCCTGTACTCTCTCCTTTACCTCCCTTCCACACTCACCATTATTCTGAACTGTTGATCCCAAATATTTAAACTTATCCACCTTCACCACCTCTACCCCTTGCATCCTCACCCTTTTTCTGTAAGATGTAAACTGTGGCTCTGATTTGTATTGTGAGAAAAAGGAAATCGGTTGTGCCCTGGGTGAAATCTCGATCTTCAGGAAAACTGCAGCTTATTTTGTTATTTGCTTGTTTGTAATGAAGTGCTGTAACCGGCATGCTGCTGTTCTCCATTTAAATGTGTATCACTTTGCTGCACATTACACAGTCAAGATCTCAAACCATTTTGTAAAAATATGTATATAAAAAGGAAACTACTTTACTGTGACTCTTTACCATTACATCAGATTACTCAAGTCATAAATGTCTTTTGCAATCTCACATCTCAGGTCAGCTATTATACATCTTAGAATGGTACCATTCAAGTAGATTTTGAACCATAACAAATCCTGTAACACTGTGTGGCCAGCAATAGAATCTCCTCTACATCACCCACATCCCATGAGACATACCTAAATAAGAAGAGTCCCTTACTATCAAACCAAACACTGTTATACTTAGGTATTTCAATTGACCATCCATTATCTGGAATACATGCATTACTCCAAATAACTGTGTTTAAGGCTTCAAAGATTTCATTAAATCAAATTAACTATACCAGTTTTCCTAAAAACTTCATATACTCTATTATAGTCCCATTAAGTAAAATGACCACTCACAATACTATAAAACTACCAATATACCCTTCCTCAATTTGTAAAAATCTTTGAAAAACTACTAAATAATCAAATATGTAAACATATCAACAGCTATGGTCTACTCTTCAACCAAAAACATGGGCTTTATAATGCATTTAGCACATAAGACCACTGCTGGCATCTACAAAAAATATCAAATTAATTATAAATGAAGGGCTTATGACAGATAGACTATTCATTAATATGACTCATACCTTTGAAACTCTTGATCATAAAATACAACTTTATAAACTAAAAGGCATACCTTTAAAGACAACGCTATTAATTGGTTTAAAATCTATATTTCAGATAGGCCATTTAAAGTCTACTACAGTAACCAACTCTCATCCAATGGCAGCCTCAACAATGGAGGCCATCAACACTCAGTATATAATCTACTCCTTTTCTCTCTATTCATCAACAACCTAAGAGCCGACCTGCCTACACTTTAACTAATCATATATTTATTTATTCGTCTTTGTTTACCAGGAATGTTTGACTAGGTAATATCCATTTTCAGTGGAGACCAGTGGAGAAAAGCTACATCTGTTTACATTGCATTATACTAAGTTCCAGATAAACAGAATAGTTGCATTTCTATTTACATTCATATATTCTAAGAGTTTATAGAGGTAGTAGTTACTAAAGAGAAGACCGACATGCAACTTAATGGATTGTACAGCCAGCAATTATGTATACAAATTATTTTGTCATTGGATCTAGAGGTTGAGAGTATTCTGTTTAAGGAGAGTATTTAGAAAGCAATGTCTTAACCTTGTGATGAGCATGTGCAGGACCAGGATTGGATAAGATGTTTATGCAGTGGTTTAACACTTTTGAGTTTGTAGGAGAGTTTTATTGGTGTGGGCATACTATTCCAGAGTTTAGCAATCTACTGAGAGTCAAGTGAGTCTCCTGCAACATTATTTGACTTATTTGTACATAATAAGAATTTGTTACTAGAGCAGATGTCCCTTTTCTGGACAGCAGAGCAGTTATACTTTTTGCAGTGCAGAGCATTTTTCTGGATGATGAATGAATTTATGTGCTGTAGTTTGTTGTGAATATATTAGGTAGTTGTGTAACTCATGCCACTTTAATTGCTTTAAGCTATGACAATGGTGGGCCTTATGAGGGGACTGGTGGCAAATTTAGCTATTTTATTGTAGCAAGAAGCAAGTTTTCTTTTTTTCGTTGAGTATTAAGTTTATTAGAATAGGAGTGGTGTTTAAAAAAGTTGGCAATAAGAAGGTGATCGCTAGTGTTTTTTCTTGCTGTATCTGTAAGGAATCCATTGATCCTGTAAAGGAATTCTAGTTTTTGGTGTGTATTTTTAATAGTGTAAAGTACATGCTGTTAATATTTGAGAATGTCATCTATTATACTGCCTAGAAGCTTACTGTGAATTACAGTTTCCATTACAGTATTGTTTTCTGATTTTATGGTAAAAGATTGTTTTTGATTTTTACAGCCTTTTAAGATAAAAAACAATAGCCTAACTTAAGCACTAAGACTTCACCTTCCATTACCTAGCTCTCAAATACCCTCTCATTTTTTCACATCTACCCTGCTCTTTTCTGTATAACTTGTTATACTCCTATTATTCTATGCCTCTTCCTCATCTGTCTTCCCAGTGCTTTGCCCTTTCTAAACTTACTACATCAATTTCTCTCTTACTTTTTTCTACCACTACTCTTTTTCATATAACTTGCCTTCTTCCTCCTTTCACTCACCCTATCACCTTTACTGCTTCCTCTAGCCACCCCCCTCATCTAGCACACTACACCTTCTCCTACTTTTCTCCTACTCTCTGCTCTTATAATTTAACCACTAGAAAACTCAATGTAATTTTAGCTCAAACCTCTCAATCTCAGACTATCTCTGTACTTGGTATAAAGCAACACTTTATGCATAGAAATACTAGCCAGGATTATGCATAGAAATACTAGCCAAGACCTAGACATAATTTAACCCATACTGCTATATTTACCGTGTATTGATTATGCTGTGTGCTTTTTCTTTTGAATGTTCTACCTTGTAAAGGCTTATTTTTTAGCATTGTTTAAGTTTTCTTTAGTACTTTCATATATAATAGATTATACAATTTTGTTTATTTTTCTCTGAATGTTTAACCTTGTAATAACACTTATCTATTTGTTTTGTATATGTTTTCTGTGGAGCTTTTTTCCCTGGGCCCCCACTGAAATGGGCTCTTCTTGACCCAGTGGACTATACTGGTAACCAAATATGAATAAATAAATAATTAATAAGTTATTTTCTTGGGGTTGAGTAAGAGGTGAGTAATGTCTTGGAGCTTATTTATTTTTGAGGCTGCACATAATGAAATGCATGGTGGTAACATAACATTTTATTCTAACAACTTTCCAAAATTATACAAGCAATGTTTAAAATGTGTCCCTGGTTTTTGATCCCCCCCCCCCACAAAAAAGACTGAGATTGAAAATAAGTGCAAGAAGCTGTGCAAGATTGCCTATGGCTTACACTACTGTCATTATACATATATATATATATATATATATATATATATATATATATATATATATATATATATATATACACATACACATTATACATATATTACACAAGAAATATAATTTAATAACGTCAAAAAGGTGCATCAAAGAACACATGTATGTTTCTTGTTTTGTATGCAAGGGGCCTATAATTTGAAAACAGCCCAAAGATAATCTTTATCTACCACTGGCCAGAGGCATTTTCTTTGGATGTGGTGTGGGTTTCAATGCTGTTTCAATAAATGTGAGTTTCATGGGCAGAGACGTTTTAATGCAAAGTCCGTTTTCATTGTGAGACAGTATTGCTTTGTTTAGCAGATGTCTATTAGTGTTTGTGCACTGTGCTATAAAATGTAAAAATAAAATCCAAATAATCATTGTAATTAGTGTTTATGGTAAATGGGGAGAAATACACAGGTAATGGGACATTGGAATGGCTGCAGGCTGCAGGGGGACTTTGGTGCCATATTTTGATTGTCTGTTCTTCAGTTTGTGTTTGAAGGTTAGTGTCCCACAATTCTATTGGAGTGGGTGGGTTACATAATTATGTATGCAATTTTAGGTTAATCAGCATACAGATTTGTACCTATTTTTCATGTGCCTTGTCCAGATTTTTTATGTTTCCAGGTTGAGAGGTATGGAGTGGACCCAGGATAGAGCCCTGAGGGTCACCTTTAGTAACTGGTTAAAAATATGAGTAGGTTTGTTGGCATTTACTAACTTATTGCCTTTCAGATAGCTAACTAAGAGTGGGTTACATAATTATGTATGCAATTTTAGGTTAATCAGCATACAGATTTGTACCTATTTTTCATGTGCCTTGTCCAGATTTTTTATGTTTCCAGGTTGAGAGGTATGGAGTGGACCCAGGATAGAGCCCTGAGGGTCACCTTTAGTAACTGGTTAAAAATATGAGTAGGTTTGTTGGCATTTACTAACTTATTGCCTTTCAGATAGCTAACTAAGAAACCACAACAACTAGTATTGTTAAAGGCCTATTGAGGAGAGTCAAACAAGCAATTGCTAGTGGGATACAATATCAAATGCCATTGACAGGTCTAACAATATGGTGGACTCAAGCAGACCACTGTCTCTATATTGGTTTATTATAATGGAAAACTGTAGTAGTGCATTACTGGTGCTCTGCTGTGGCCTAAAGACATGTTGTATTTCTGAGGTTAGGTATTGCATCAGCTGCATATGGATGCATTTATCTAATATTTTGGACAGGGGGAGAGAATCACTATTTGTCTGCAGTTATTAAACTCTGTAGATGATCCAATGTGAAAAGAGTACAAGCAGTATTAAAAAAACACATCTGCATAAGCCAAATGAAACTTTATTCTATACAATCAGTAAAATACAATATTTAGTAAGCACTTTCATCTCCAACATGAGACTTCTTCAGACTGAATAAAGTAACACAAACCACACCTTAAATAGCTTAAAATTACATGTGCAACTGCTAAGATAATTGCTTAGTGTTTTAAAATCTCCTACACATTGAACTCTCTTGCCCTTTCCAGAACTGTTGGAGTAAAATCTCGATGTTCTCCTTGCCTCACCAACTCTACTCAGTCTCTTATCCAAAACAGAGATTCTGCCTGGAAACTCTGGACTAAGACCAATCCTCCTACACTATACCAAAAATATAGGGAACTCCAGAATCTGACCAGAATCTGACCAAAAACACAAACAATGATTAAAAGAACTTCTACCACACACCCCCAAGCTACAGAACCCAGAATCCCAAAAAAGTTCTGGAATGGTCTCAAACAAATTCTACAGTCATGGAATCCCTCAACTCCCAACCCATGCCCCGATATCATACGCCAAGAAACTGCATCCATTTTCAATTCATACTTCATTGAAAACCATCAGCAAAATTATGCAGATTTTCAACCCAACCAATCCCTCACTTCCGAGCACCCCTACTACAAAACTGCCCCTTCTCACTAAAACCAGTTCTTACTAGCTACATTAAATATCTTTTTCTAAACTTAAACTATGTTCCCCATCAGCATATAACCTGCCATGACTCTTCTTAAAGGCTGCTGTTATACATCTTATTTCCATCCTCATAAATTGCTCAATCAGTGAATCCACTGTCCCTATTCTATGGAATAAATTCCACACCATATCTATCCACAAAGGTGGAAATTCTGTAGAGCTAATTATCAGCCTATTGCCATACCTTCCCCCCTCTCTAAAATTCTCAAACACTGTGTTAATCAACAAATCTTGGCTTATCTCACCCAAGGAAATCTGATCACACTTACCCAGTTTGGCTTCCGCCCCCACTACAGCTCTTATTTCCTTTACTAAAATCATCTCCATAGCCAGAGACAATAATACACTAGTGTCCCATCTGTTTTTAGATCTTTCCAAAGCCTTTGCCACTGTCTCTCACCCACTCCTCCTCTCCAAACTTTCTAAACTCAATCTCTCCGCAGCAACTATCTCTTGTTTAAATGGCTACTTCACAGATAGACAGCAATCCATAAAATGGTTCTCTGCTCCTTCTCCCTTTCTCCCCATCAAATGTAAATCCCACAAGGCTCAATTCTAAGTCCCCCTCTTTTTAACATCTTTACTAATGAACTTTACACATCCTGTCCTCAGTCATCCCTCATAGAGTACACAGACAACTCCACGATCATCTCCATTGCTGACAATCTCTCTGAACTGCTCCCCCTGACAAAAAATATTTCAACATCCCTAAAACATGGCTTACTAACAACCAACTTGTACTTAACCCCAAAATGACAAAACTTCTTCTCTTCTTTCCAAAATCTCTCTACCACCTCAAATCCTCATTTATCATCTCTTCCCTTAACACCCCCTTCTATTACAGCTGAAACTCACATAAAGCCCCTTGGAACAATCATAGACGACCAACTTAAATGCAATATCCATCTACTTCATTGTATCAAGAAAACCCACCAAAATTATAATTTTACATAATTTTTTGTTTTATATACACTAATTGATACTACCCCCTCCCAAAAACTTATTTAAAAAATTAGATTCCATTCTACTTAAATTTTTATGGTTCCCCTTAAAACCTACGATTGCATATAGATAACACATTAGAGCTTGGAACAGTAACGGGATAGCATTCCCTAGTGTAGATATTTATTTCAAATCAGTTATAATTAGTGTAATATTATATTGGATCACACCTACCTATATATCTGGCTGCAATACAATACATGAGATTTATATAACTGATGTCAGAACTATAGAAAATCAATTTAAGGAACAATATGGAATAAGTAACCTATCTTAACCTAAATGTAAATAATGTAAATATCACAACTATCTTCTTCTTCTTCTTTTGGCTTTTTCCCGGTTACGGGTCACCACAGCAGATCATCTGTCTGCTCATGATTGGCAGAGGAGTTTTACAGTGTTGAGTTGCCAGCCCGGCACCCAATCTTCCACAGAAGGCACACACATGCACACACTCACAACTAGGGCCAATTTAGAGTGTCCAATCCACCTTCTGCATTTCTTTGGGATGTGGGAGGAAACTGGAGCACCCGGAGGAAACCCATGCAACCACAGGGAGGACATGCAGACTCTGCACAGAAGGCACCCCAGCTGAGAACTGAACTAGAGAATGTCTTGCTGTGAGACGGCAACACTAACCGCTGCACCACCGTGGCTGCCACAACTATACAACCCCCAAATAACCTCTACCATCTTTTGCGCTATTTCTCTTCTTAATCTTTTCTCCTTACATCTCAGTTTCCTCTGCCATCCTAAATCTCAGATGCCTTATAATCAAGGAACTTATTCCTGTTCCTTAGCTTAACATAAAATTGTAACCATGATTTCCTTACTATGATTTATCTGTACCTATATTATATAATAACATCCTAAATATTTTGATACTTTGTAAACAAAGAATTGGTTTTGTCTATGGCATAAAATAATATTTCAATTGTGTTTTCTTTAATATGATTCGAACTGCAAATACGCTATGTAATGTTGAGCTTTTCTGACCGGGCCTCCACTGAAAATGAGCTCCCTGAGCCCAGTGGACTTCCCCGGTCAAACTGAAATAAATAAATAAGTACAGTTCATTGGCTTTTATGTGAATTTTGTTTATTTAATAAGACGTTTGATAATTTTTTCTTATGGCATTAATTAAATATTTAATAACTTTAAAAATATAATTGATTGCAATTACATTAAACAATTTCTGTTTCTTATATTCCCTATAGCATACTCTCCTGATTGTGTAGATTCTTTCAACATTAATGCGATATAAAAATTAAAGAAAATAACTTGATATCCTGGCATCAGTTTATTGAAAATAAGAGTATTATACCACTAAACTCTCTTTTATGTAGTTTTGATAATAGTCAAGACGGTTGTTTATACACTCATTACGGCAGTTTATAGAAAACACAATGAGAGTAACAATCAGCCTAGAAACTGAATCTATACCTAGTTTGATTCAGCTTTTTATTAGGTGTTTTGAAAAGACAGATAATCAAAAATTAAGTATCTCACCTATTTATAAGATACTAAGAGAAGACACCCTAAAGTCGGACTCAGATTTTTGGAATTACTACGTAAAGATTAATGGAGAACAAATATCTGATGAATCTAAAAAATTGTTATTGAATTCTACATTTGGTACCTCTTCTTTATTATAGCAGAGATTGTATACATGGAAATTTATGAATAGGAGTTTCTATACTCCACATAAAATAAATCTTATACTCAAAAACAGTGAAAGTAAATGTTGGAAATGTGATGAATTAAGAGAGGCCAACTGGGTTCACATGTTCACTGAATGTAGAAATGTTGTTCAATTCTGGAAAAAACTTCAGATAGTTGTAACTGCTTTATGGTCTGATAAATGTCATACTTCTATCTCACTAATCCTATTCAATGTTCCTATACCTAATGTAATACCTAAATCTTAGATTCAGTTACTCTGGTCAATTCTTGCAATTGCCAGAAATGTTATTACTTTGAACTGGAAAAGTAAACAAGATTTGATGTTTAAACATTTTATTAATTTAGCAAAAGTTGTTTGTAAAATGTAACTGCAAACCATTTGTTATAGAACTCATAACATTACTCAAAAAAATAGCATGGCAAAAATTGGAAAACCTTTTGAACAAATACTGATAACTTCCATGGATAAAACGATCATGGATGAATGTAAATATTGTAAATAGTTGTGTTATTGTTTTATTGTATTTGTTATATGTACATTTGTGTATGTTTATAATGAAAACAAAATAAAAATGTTTTTGAAAAAAAAAAAAAAAGAAAACCCACCAAAAGCTCGGCCTGCTGTATAGAAACACAAGGTTTCCCCACACCTGACTCAAGCATCTTACTTCTCCAAGCTTACCTTCTCACCAACCTCTTTTATAGGTCGCAGATCTTAACTAACTTACAATCTTTACTACTCTCCAAACTTGAAACCACATACAACAAAGTTACTAGATTTACTGCTAATCTGCCTCCTAAATCACACCACCTGTCATGCTCTCAGGACACTCAGTTGGCTAGAGTTTCCTAACCAACTCTTATTTACTCAACTTCTCAACATTCATTCTATGTTAAATAAGCACTCCTAATGCCCCAAGATCTCCTCACTTGTATGACTCTATACCCCAATCAACTTGTCTGTAGATGTGCCATCTTTGTGCAGTGTTATGATGTAGGATTTTTTTTTTCACAGTTGTGGGATGTATCTTTCTACTGTGGACATTAAATAACATGGACACAAGGAAGTCTATGACTTCTGCAGCCATTTTTAAGTAGTCCAATGGTAGCTGGTCTACAGCTGTGAACATAGTTTTCAGTTTAAAGAGCTTCATTATGACTGAGGTGGGTACAAGACTAAAATTGAAGAGTCATGGGGTTTTTTTATTGGACAGAGGAAGAGAGAGGGGAACAGAGGTATTAGTGTCTAAGCGAGATAATACTGATTGTATAATGTAGGAGATAAACTGTGTGGTGATAGAGTTTGTTGTATTTTCTATTTTTGGAGAGGGAATTGTGATCTTGCCAGGGTGGAGTAGTTTATTTAGTGATGACCACATTTGTTTTGGCTTGTTTTTATGTCTGTCTTGTAGGTTGGTATAGCATGTTTGCTTATCCTGTTTGACATGGAGTTTTGCAAGATTTCTAAGATGTCTAAATTGCTGGAAAACATTGTGAGCTCTATTGTTGTGCCATTTTTGCTGGCATTATCCCTTTTTATCTTGAGTTATTTGTTTCTTTTGTCAGTCATGGTTCTGGGTTGGACTTTCACCTTTTATTACATAATGGTGCTAGATTATTTATGGTCTGTAGGAATCTGTTATTAAAGTGTTCAACAGCAGTATCTAGCTGCATTGTTCTAAGTACATTCCAGTTATATTATTTTAGTGTTTATTGAAAATATCTTTGCTGAAATTGGTTGTATTTCATATTTGAATATAAATAATATATTTATCTAGGGTATGGTGAGTTTTAATGGCATATGTTGGTATGTGGTCATGTTTGCTATCTGAGAGGCAACCTACTAATGTCAGTCTGCTTTGTTTCTAAGAATCCAGTCTAGCATTTAATGTCTGTCTGAAGTATTAGTGATTATAGCAGGTGTGGTTATTGTCTGAAGTTGTACAAATTTATGGATTCAGTGAGGGCAGTAGAATTTATGATTTGCCAGTCCATATTTAAATCTCCAGGTAATATGATTATATGCATTATAGATTTAGTTATATGTAGACGAAGTATTACTCCTGGAAACTAGCAAGCACCTCCCCAGCTTACAATTGCAAATTATCCAAATGGTCTGCCAATAAACTTTTCATTAATCCGAAAAAAAAAAAATAAATAAAATGTATACAATGCTAGTTGCCTCTCCATATAAATGAATACCGTTGCAATATGCCTTGCTTAAAGACAGACATGGTAACACTACCCCCTTTTGTCTCAAAATAAAAATACTTCAGTATAACACTTGACCCTTCCCTTGCTTTCACAATGCATGTAGATAACATCACAAATACGATTTCACAACATTTATCTCCAATAGCCAATCCCCAAAATGGAACACTGCTAATCCCTGGTTATGATACACTTGGTATACATCATCTACAGAATACAAATTGTGGAACACACAGTTTTAAGATTTGCACTACTAAAGATTCCTGCATCAACCACTGTGATCTCATAAATGGACATGAATGCTACCTGTGAGTGAGAGGTCTTCTTTCCTTTTGAGTTGCCTTCTGTTTACTAAAATTATGAAATTGCCTACATCTAAGAAACAAACTTCCATTCAAGAAATAACCTTAGCCCTTAAGGTTAGCCAGGAGGATGGCATCTTAATAATCTATGCTAGATTAAACACTACAGAAAGCAAACAAGCCTTTACACATCTAGGGCCCTTGACTTGGAACAGGCTATCCAAAATAAACAGAACACTGACTACTATGCAACAAAAAAAAAATACATAGGTACCTTATCAGTAAAACCAAGTCTAATTGCATTGGACAAGCCTGGAAATTCTGCTCCCTGTTACCAACCTCTTTTATAGTTCCAAAAATTGCACATGACTATAGTGTACATATAAGTCCTCTGGATCTAAATGTTTTTACACTGCAAATGTTGGAATTGTTATTTTTCCAGTTTGTCTTAATTTTAACTCTGTGTCTCATGTATAACTTTACAGTACTTATCTGTCTTGCTCATTGCAATGCCTGAATGACATTCCTTGTAATCACAAATATCACAGCAACCATCTGTTTCTCATTTAATTCCTTTATGTTATCTACTCTTGTTCCTGGAAAATGGCTGAAAAGGGTCAACTGACAAGTCCATCCACCTGGTTAAAAGGCAGTAATTACATGAAAAGACTGCTCTTTCCATTACAAGGGGGATCAGATATATTGGACCTAATCATTACAAATGTGGCACCATAGCAGCATTATACTCTGCACCTATAAGTTCAGACAATCAAGCAGTGTTTCTCACTGTTATAACCCAGCCTAAAACACTTACCTTCAGATACTTCTACAAGGCATGTTTACTTCAAATATATGATAAACTGAATAATTCCAAGTGGCTCATAGTCTTGCAAATACTACAGAAAAGATTGCTGCATTTGTGGAAGGATTTTGTTCTCACCTCAGTACCTGTATCAAGACACTGGTTGTGATTAATATGAACTACAGTGACATGTTTAGAAATAAACTCTTTTGCCTGATCTTTAGAATAAAAAAAATCTGACAAGGCAAAAACACTTCTAGCACTTAGTAGCAATCTGAACCCCCACACATATTAACACAATTAAACTCAATAGATTAAACAAAGACAATAAATATGCATCCACTATCAAAGGCAATCACAATTCTTTCTTCATCTATATAAAAAACAGAAATACTCTGTGCTTCTCTGAAAGGATACAGAATGGGTACAGCTACTGTGATTCTGAAAAAGTAGACAATTATAGTTCAGATGTTATCCTTATTTGACCTTCACACGCTGGATCAGATATCAGTTAGCCCCAAAACATTACTCATGACTCACAAAGGTGATCTTGGAGTTGAAAAATACTAGCTGTGTAGTTTCAGACAAAGAAGTGACTGGATCAATGGATTCTTGCTGATATGAAGCTCTATTCTGCAACTACAAATTGGAAAACTGCAGTGGTTACCCCCTGCACAAGAATAGCACCAGCAGTGATCATGGAAACATGGACACTTGACCCAAACAGTTTTACACATAGGTCTTGTTTGGTTACCCTGCTTGGCTACTTAAAAAAAAAATCACTGAGGCCTTGGATGAAAGGAAGGCAATGCATACAGCTTTCCTTGATATAGCCAATGATTTTGATATTCTTCACACAGGCATTGTAAATAAACTTTTCAAACTAAATGGCAATCCATATGTTACCTAATGTATACCAAACTAAATCATGGACAAAACAGAGCAAATTAAGATTGGCTCACACTCTCCTCAAAATGGATCATGACCAGCAGTAGTACAGGAGTCTCAGTACTGCAGTTGTTGTAGCTTAGTATTTACATTTCTGTTATCAATGCTGATATCAAAGGCCAGTGACTAACCAGTTTTTATAAATGACTGTAAACATGGAGTCTTCAACAACTCCTCTGGGGACTCCTAGATTCTACAAAATGGACTAACATGCACAAACAAATGGACCCATTGTCTTAATATAAACGTCAAAAGTGTTGTATCATATCCTTGCCCAAATTATAACACCCTTGCCCCTAGTACATTAATGATACCCTGTTCAAACCAAACACACTTATTAAAAACAGGCATTTCTGTTGACAATGAGCTCTCTTCTGACCAGCACATAGGTGTGTTTGTTTAGAAATTTAACCCATGATTATTAAGAACATTTCTTCCAGGTATAAGATGTTCTCATATGTCTCTACTCCTCTCTTATTCATAGGTTCTTCAGTTCACAGGAGAACACTAGGCTAATGGCTTAAGAGCACTTACAAGCCCAGCCAATATAACCCAGTTTTACCAAATATATGGCCAATAGGGTCAAGGGCCTGGCATGGCTTTGTGCCTATGCATTGAGTATCTTACAGACTGCCCCTGTCAATAAGGGACACAGGCACTACTTTAGGTGTGAATTTGTAATTCCCCATCCATTGATCCAAACTGCATTTGTAGAGGGCTAGGTAAGGGCTCTGGTTAATGCTAATAGGAAGCTTGTTCCAAAGAAGGGGCAGTCTCTGAGACACATATCTGTCTCTCCAGATTGTTTTGCTTGAGTTGCTGACCAAGTTTAAATCTATAGATCCTGGGGTCTTGTAGGTCAGACAAAGGTCATTCCTTAATTGCCGGTAGGATACAGAATAAAGGGATAGGGCTTTTAGTCTGTCCTCATAGAACATATTGTTTACACCCTGTATTTAATTTGTGAAGAACCTCTGAGGTCACTTTAGCTCCTATAAGTGCCCAGTGAATTACATGCCAAATGGTGCATTGTATTCAATTGTTGGTTTAATGAGGGCTGAGTACAGTAGGACTATAATTTCCTTGGATCTAGATACCATACCTTTACTTATAAGCTGTGCCACATAGGACTTCCTCACCATTGTGGACACAGAGCATTCAAAATCCAGGCTACTATCTATCTGGGTAACTAGGTTTAACCTGCGAGTCAGCTATTAGGTGGGTTGCTACTGATGTTGCAAATTTGTAGGGGTATTTGACTTCCCAAAAGGTATGATTATGCATTTTTTTCACATTTGTTTTAAGGCCATGATTCTGGCACCAATCACTTGTCTGTTCTAGACTCTCCTGAAGGATATCTACATAACTGGGGATTAGCCTTGACTTCAGAGATGTATATTCCAAACAGGAGTGGTCCCAGCACTGAGCCCTCCAGCACTCCACTAGTAACTGACATCTTACTGGATTTAGATTCACCCACTTTAGTCACATGTATTCTACCCATCAGCCAACTGGCTATCCATCTAGTGAAGTAGGGATTTATGCACAATTTGCGAGTTTATTTATAATACCTGAGTGCGTAATTGTATCAAATGCCTTGACAAGGTTCAGGTAAGCAGTAAGTACTGTTTTGCCCTCATTCATTGCTTTAATTACATTCTCAAAAAATCCATCAGATTCAATAGGCATGATCTGAACTTGACAGAACTGAATTGTGTCGGGTCCAGTGTTTGAAGGTTTCATATGTCATTATTTATCAGGTCTGTGATTATTTTTTCCATACCCTTACATCTCAGACTACTCAAACTTATGTATCTGTAATTTCCTGAGTCAGTAGATGGTGTCCCGTTATGGAGAGGGATTACTGTTGCTGTCTTGCACTCTTTCAGGACAAAGCCAATACTGATGCTGTGGTTAAATAGGGATCTTAATGGGACTGTTAAGAGAGTGCAGTAGCAACCTGTTCTTTGGTGATAATTGGCAGTGCAGTAGTGCAGGGTATTTCTTGGAGGAGAACTGGGGGTGATGGGGAGGTGAAATTTAAGCTGAATTTTTTGGCCAGCATATTTCCTATATCTTCTGGCTGGGTATAAGTAATGCCATCTGCAACTAATTCCACACATTGTTGAGTGTTGCCCTTAAGACTGCAGAGATAACTGAAAAATGCCTTATGGTTATCCTAAGCTTTGGAGGCTATTTGTACCTCCAAGTCTGCTTTCATAGACTTAGCTAATTCCTTGATTCACTTGTTTAAACTAATGAGGGACTTTTTGCTCTGTTGTGTACATTTTGTCTTATTTATGGAAAGGATTTTTTCGTTTTTTTGTTGTACAGCCTATTAATGCCAGGTATGCACCAGGGTGACTTGTTTTTGCAGTTTGGACCTGGGTTTATTTCCGTCTGGTACTGCTGTTTCTATGCAGTTGTTTATATGGTTATACAGGGTTTTTGTGTACACCCCTACATAGGCTTCTCTGTTTTCCAGATTTTGTGATGCTTGGAAGCCAGCTATGCCATCCTTTAATAAGGGGTAATTTACCTTAAAAATGATCTTAACATTTGAGGTTAGGTGGGGGGGGGGTACTAAGACCACCTTGTGATCTGATCTTACCACTGAGGACATCACAATGGGGGAGGGGGGGGCTGCAACACTCTCCCACACTTGTGAGTGCCAGATCTAGGATAGCTGTTCCCCTATGAGAGTGTAGACTAGCTGCTACAATGAACTTGAATTTACATAGACAAGATATCTTTGGGCTTGCATGCTAGTGGTCATGTATGCCTCCCATTTAATGGAGAAGTAGTTAAATGACCCATGAGTACAGTAATGAGCTAGATGGTAAGCGATTCTAGTAACTTCAGGTATGATTTATTGCATTTCATGGTTCCTGGTGGGGGACTTGTAGTTGGCAAGATTATGGTAATGGATTTTTTAGATGGTTAGTTCGACGTGGAGTCTCTCAAGCATGTCATATTGTTTGACCAGCCTTGAGTTATGCTATCCTTTATGTAGATAAATATACCTCCACCTTTTGCTCTTTCATGTTCAGTGGGTGGAGAGAATGTATGAAAGGTGTTTTAGCCTTGAACTGCTGGAGTGCTTTCCATGTCTTTGGACCATATTTAAGTAACTGCACAGACATCAGTATTCTCCAAAGTGAGGAGAGTTTCCAAGTGATGCAATTTCTAGCTGAGACTCCTAACACTGAGCCATAACACCTTTAGCTTCTCCAGAGTAGCTTTTGTTATGTTGGAAGGTTTGTTTGTTTGGCAATGGCTAAAAAAGGCACTATAGGGAGGTGAATAATGTTTGGCCAATATCCAAAAGCCTAGAGGTGACAGGTGAAGACCATCCCTGCAAAGCAATGTAGTCTGTCACCTATGTCTTCCCAGGCTGACAAGTATTGGACCCCTTTGGAATGACACCAGTAGCTCAGCAAATTGTTAAATAGGTTCATAAGTGTTTACTAAACCAGTGACCACAAGGGCCTTTTAAGGCTTGCCATGCATCCCAAATTTCTGACAAGTTCTGATACCCTTGGTAAGTGTAAGCAGGAGCTTGGGACGTAAAACATTTACAAGCAGGGGCCTAGGAGATAAACCATTTGCAGGCTGCCTGTGTCCATTAGAGACATAGGTGGCAAACCAGGGATGAATGCCCTGCTCGCCATCCAATTGTTCAAGTTACTCTTGAATTGAGTTAGGGAGTAGCTCTGCTTCACAGGGATGGGGAGCCTGCTCCAGAGAAGGGGTAGTCTCTTGGATAAATACCTGTCTATCCAGCAGGTCCTATTTTATATCACAGGAAAGGTTCAAGTGTTTAGAATGGGTAAATTATGTTGCTGTTTCTTTTGTGGATATGCAGGACATCCAATAGTGTGGAGTCTGACAATGCCTTGTACGTTAGGTATAGATTTCCCTTCAACAGCCTGTTGGAGACAGAATATAGGGATAAGGCCTTGAGGCAGTCTGCATATGTTACTAAGTGCCCTGTATTCTTTGACTGATGAACCTCTGTGGATGTTCCCAATCATTTTATATGCCTGGTTAGGTACATACCAAAGGGAGCATTTTACTCAATGATGGGTATAATGAATGCCAAATACAGTGGAACAATAACTTTATTGGACCTAGATGCCATACCTTTGTTTGTAAGTTGCATAACATAGAATGGTTTCCTCACTACTGTAGACACATGATGATCAAAGGCTAGACTACTGTCCATGTGTGTGTCTCCAAGTCCCAGACTACTGGGTCAACTCTTAGGGATATGTTGTCAATATGATAGTTAACAGGAGTCAATGACTTCCTGGAGGATGCTATTATGCATTTCTTGGCATTTAGTTTTAATCCATGGCTCTGGCACCTGTTGTTTGTATGCCTCAGCCTTTCCTGAAGAATATTTGGTCAGGGGGTGATTCAATCACAGTTCCTTATTTGGAATAATCTGCAAATTTAGTCAACCAGAGGCCAATGACATTGGCCTTGACTTCAGAGAAACAAAATAACAAAAAGGAGTGGTCCCAGGATCAATCCCTGAGGGACTCCACTTGTGATTTACCTCTATGAAGAGGTAGACTCCCCAGTTCTAACTTCCTGGGTCCTGTCAGCCATCTGGATATCCACTGGCTAACATAAAGGTTTGTTCCTAATTTTTTAAGTTTATCAACAATTCCTGAGTGAGAGATTGTGTCAAATGCTTTGACCAGGTCCAGGTAGGCAGTGTGAACATTTCTGCCTTCATCCATTTCTTTTGCAACCTACTCAAAGAAGTCATTCAGGTTGAGCAAGCATGATCTGCCCTTGCTGAAACCAAATTGGGTTGGGTCCAGTGTTTGAAGGTTTCCTATGTCATTATTAATCATGATAATTCTTTTCATGGTTTTG
Source organism: Protopterus annectens (assembly GCF_019279795.1). Taxonomy (NCBI): domain Eukaryota; kingdom Metazoa; phylum Chordata; order Ceratodontiformes; family Protopteridae; genus Protopterus; species Protopterus annectens. The sequence continues at coordinate 454,178,427 of NC_056751.1, forward strand.
CATATGAGACTAGTCAGACTTAAGGGTCTGTAGTTTCAAGGTTCTGTACATGGCCCATATCTGTGCAGAAGGATGATTGTTGCTGTTCTCCATTCATGAAACATGGAGCCTGTTTGAAGAATACAGCTAAATAGCAATTCCAAAGAGCCTGATAGATCATGTTTCATGGAATTAAGATGGCATCCTGGGATATTGTCTGACCCCATGCAGTGTTACTGGCATTAGAGAGAGCATTAAGGACCACTCCCCTAGTGACAACAGAGGGATTTATATTTGATGGTATTTCCTGAGGGAAGGTTGATGGGGAGAGAGGTGTGAAGTTGTAGCTGAATCTCTTGGCTCTCTAGGTTTGTTATATCTTTTGGCGCAGTATAGATGGCTCCATTTAAAATCAGCTCTGCACACAACTGTGTATTGCCCTTGAGGTTTTGGACATATCTAAAGAATGCCTTGTGGTTGTCCTTGGCCTTGAAGGCCAAATTTACATCAAATTTGCCTTTGATAGACTTTATTTGTCATCTGAATTGTTTGTTTAGTTTGATGAGTTTGCTTTTATCCTGCTGCACCACCTAATTTTTGCCATGATTTTCTTTCTTCTGTTATACAGCCTATTGATGCTGTGATTCCACTAGGATGGTTTGTTTTATAAGTTAGTTTTGTTCTTCGTCCTGGTCGGTACAGCTGCCTCTGTTCAGCTATTAATATGGCTGTATAAGGTTTCTGTCTATAGTTCTGTGTAGGCAGCAGTGTTCATGAGGACTTGAAATTTTGGCAAGTTATCACTTAATAGTAGGAAGTTAGCCTTAAGAGTAGTTACTGTACATTCCAGGGTTAGCTGGGAATCAAGTTTTTATTTTTACTTCAAAGGAGACTATTTTGAAGACTGACCTTACCACAGAAGAAATTACACTAGGAGGAGTGCAACACTCTCCCATATTAGTCAGGACCACATCCAGTATGGTTGCTCCTCATCTTGGTGTACTGACAATCTGGTCCTGGGAGTGTGTGTTTACAAAATCCAGGAATCTCTGTGCTTGTACTTTTGGTGTCATATATGATTTGAAGTTAACAGTGGAGAAATTAAATCTGCCCATGAATATGGTATTGGGTTGGCTGCTTAATGTTTCTAATAAGTTCAAATACATGATATGGTTTTCCTAGGTCATAGAGGGGGACTAATAGCTTTCAAGGAAGTGATATTGGATTTTGCCTGTGGTGATTTAAACATGGAAAAAGCTCAAATGCATTGTCCTGTCTGACCAGCCTTGAGGTTGATCCTTTTCTGCTGGCACTGTGGTATCATCCTTGGAGATAGTAAAGTGCTGCTCATTGCTAGGCTCAGAACTGCTTGTGACGCATATTCTGAAAGCTCAATAATGTCTCTCTTCATATAGTCCAAGGAGGTACGTCACCAGTCATTCACTCCTACATTGACTATGACTGAGTCACACTGGTATTTAGCGGTAAGTGACACAGATGCTTGCCTAATCTGCTAAATCCTGGCATCTGACATGCAACTAACTGTAACCTTCCCTTTATCCAGCCTAGTAAGGAGAACATCAGTGTGTCTCACACTGGAGTCCCTTATGACTAGAATATTGGGTTGTGGAGTGTTTCGCTTTATGGGCTTGGTAGCTGAGACACAATGAGATGTGGCTTTATGTGCTGCAATGAAAACTGACTTGTTTATGCGCATGTGTAATTTATGAGAACTGCACCTTAGAGGCATTTGAGATTTGTGTAAGCTACATGTGAGTGCCTTCGTATATGTGGGTCGATGTGTGTGCAGTGACTGATTCACTAAAAAAACTGTTTGTTGCTTTTTGTGCCTGTATGTGAGATTCTAGCCTCCACTGTCAATGTGTAACTTCATTTCTCACATACTGTATTTGTCTGTTTGAGAATTATGCAGTTGTCAGTGTACATAAGGCAATGGTTACATTGCCTTAGCATGCCCATGTCCAGCTATCTGGATGCAGACATAGAAGGAAAGTGCCCATCCATGGTTGCAGGTCCTAATGTGTATTTAAAAAGACAGGAGCGGAGGGTGTTTGTAACCAGATGTTGGAAGGGTGCTTACTTGGTGAGATATGCAGCTAACCGAACAAGTGATCCTGCCCAGTGCCAAACCACATGCTCTCTGAGAAGCAATAGTCCTGGGTGCTATAATAAGGTAAGATAGACTTAAATAGTCCTAACTAAATTCATAAATGCTGTTCACTGGGCAAATTAATTGACTTGTGAGCAATGCAGGACTGAGGTAAAGTTCTGAGGTGTTTTTTATAGGTAAATTTCAACTTTTGGTGATTGTGTGCATACAAGGCACCAATAATCACTGCCAAGTGAAGAGCAGCTTCTTGCACATGCAAGGCTTATATAGGATCAGAAAAAAGCAAGTTTTTCACTATGTCTTAAGGCAAATCAGTTAAGCAAACAATGAGCTTACCAGCATCAATTCACAGCTGATACAGGTGAAATCAGCCATCCACTGCCAGAAGAGTGCCTACTTTGACCTTCTGAATGTAAAATAGTGGGTTTGAAGCCAGTGTTAAAGAACCTCAAACAGATGCCTAATACTAAACAAAAAACACTAAATACAATGCATTTCAGTGGAGAAGGGCTGCCATTGCAGTAGTTTGAAAGTGCATCTTTAAAGAAGTACAAAAAACAATAAACAGCACAGTAAACTTTCTCAATATAATGAAAATAAGAAAATGTACCGTAAGTCTGCATGTGTACAGGGCAAACTGCCCAAAGGTATACCAGCAATGGAAATATAAAAAACTGACTACTGATCCGCCTGACCAATAAAACAACTACGCTTAAGTCTTTTTGTGCACTTCCTTAATCAGTCAGACCAGGTAAACACCTACACCACTAGATGAATAATCCTAGTCCTCCTAATGGAAAAGCACAGTAAGAGTGGCCAGAGTGAAATGCTATCACAAACTTAAACTTAAGGAAAGGCAATCCAGTCCATGACTGATGACAATTTCCCTTTGGCAAGTATAACTATACATGTGATCCAACTTTCTCGTAAAGAAAATCAAGGGTCTAAGCTAAATTTCTGATGCAGAATGCCATAAATGCTCTCCTTCTCTCTTTTCAATCTCATATAAACTCCTTGGAGTGATGTCTGCCTAGCATACAATGCTTCAAATGCCCATGTTCTGGCTGACATCCTTCATATTCACAAAACTGGTTATACAATGATCATCTCCCTTAAAGAACTCAATCATCCCCATAACAAAAACTGAACATGCTATTGTAATAGATACCTTACATAAAGAATTCTCTTATGGAATGCCATCCTTACTTAATATTAAACTAAATAATTACCTCACCCTCTACAAACAAATCCTGGATGAGTGGATGGATGTTCATTATAAACATACCAGTTTCCACCTAGAAACTCTCATAGAAAGTAAAGGGGGACTGTGGAGGCTAAGCTACAAATGATCTTCCAGATCTATTGAGGATCAATGCAAATAGCATGTGATCTATATGACAAGCTTCATGCCCTCTTGGCTCCATCAAACACAAAGGCTCATGGTGCAGTTACAAGTCACATTTATTCCAGGAGTCATCATTCTTCATAAAAATTCCAGGCAATTACACTGCACACATGGTGCATACTGAATTCATGAACCTGCAAAAATGATTCTGCAGTCCATTCCTGCTTAATGACCTCATCATACTCATACCGATACATGACCCAGTTCTAGGGCTTTTCCATGCAATATCCTGAAAAATAACAGGCACCCTCCATTTGGTTATTTTCAAAATGAATACTATCAACTTGTATTCTCCATATGCCCCATACAGCTTCAATAGCCTCAATTCAAAGGATGAAACCTGATCAGAGAATATTTTGTCACTGTTTTTTTTTTCTTGGCAGCCATCCTTTATTACCAGGCTTGTGAATCAGCTATTAGCAACTTGTTTTTTGTTTTTGATGCTATTTTTATTATTTCTATAAACTTGGCATAATATATTAAAGAATTTCATGCAGAGGACTGGCAGTATGATAGGGGACTAAGTGTTCCTCTCAGAGAACATATTTCCATCTCATTATGTTGATGAAAGTGAAAGCCTTCAGCTGGATGTGTCCATTTTCATAATTAATTTATACTGGACTATGAACTAAAATGCAAATTAGGATTAAAGCAAGGAATAATGTGCAGTAACAACAGAGATAACAACAAGATGTTCACAATAAATTTCTTATTTCCTGTTTTTCATGTGATTGCTAATTATTTCCTAGGACACTGACTTGATGTGACTAAATAATGGCAAATTCTACTCTGCAAATAGTGAAAGGTAGGGCACCACTTGTATCCAGTAAGTCAAATCACATTTTTTTTTTACCACAGATTATCACATCAGCACATAATTCATCCAATTTTAGTCATAAAGTAAGTATTCATATCTTTGGTCACTACTGTGTTAAAAGCCTTTGCACCCTATCAAAGTTACTCCACACATAGGAGCAGCAGCGTTGTCAACTATATGCTGAAGGTATAATGAAGTACATTTATGAGCTATAGCCATACACAGAACTAAGAACAGAGAACACACACACAAACCATCATCATATTCAGCATTAAGAACACAAAACACTCATGAGCAACCACCATATGCAAACTTAAGAATATACAGCTGACATTACCTAAGAGTGTTTTACCACAGATAACAATGTGCAAAAAATGTTACTAGTTTTTTTGTGTGTGTGTGTGTGCACGTGCACGTGCGTGTGTGTGTGAGATTGTGTGTGTGTGTGTGTGTGTGTGTGTGTGTGTGTGTGTGTGTGTGTGCATGCGCGTGTGTGTGTGACAATTGCATGGGCCGAGGTTCTTTCTCAGGGCATACAAGCTAATGTATTGACATTCAGTTTGTTGATCTTTTGCAGTAAACATTTTTGAGCTCAACATATGGGCTACTTGACTAAGGTGAGTAGACCCATATCTATCTATCTATATATATATATATATATATATATATATATATATATATATATATATATATATATATATGTGTGTGTGTAGAGAGAAAGATTTATAGATAGATATAGATATATATATAGATAGATATAATACTTACTATAGAACGTTAGCCATCTCGCTGTTATCTGGTCAGCCCAGTCACCCATATGGTCAGGCCTATGCTTCTCTAGGTTTTTGTATCTGTGGATGAACTGTTGGCCAGACTCACTTACATTTCCTGGGGATGACAGGCTCCTACCAGATGTTAATCTTTCTTCACTCACTCACTTTTCTGCCTGACTGTATTTCATCCGGATAGGGTTCATTAAGATGGTAGACTATTATCAAGGTGGTCTTATCTGACCAGCTTAGAGTGCAGCCTCATGCCGTCATATGTGCTGCCATCATTCAAAGTGCCAGAACTAGAATTAAGAATGTGTGGACAGGGCTGTGGTTCACTGGAGTAGAACCACTCCCTCTGGTGTGTGACACCACCTTAACCAGACCCAGATAACCAGCAATGACATTAGACCATGTACACTTATTACTGGCATGTTTAGTTTAGCCAAAAATGTTTTGTCACATATGTTCATTCCTTAAAGAAACAAGACAACTTCATTTATATGGGGGATAGAAAACAGAATGCAGTCATTGTTTTTCTTTATATCATTTACAATTGCTAGTCATTGCCTTAGCTCCCCTTTCTGGAATATTACATGCGTGAATGGGCTTACCTTCATTGAAGGTTGTGCATCAGAGCTGGCAACTCGGCATGTAAAAATCTACTGCCAATCATTAGCGGACCGGAGTTCCGCTGTGGCGACCCCTAACCGGGAGAAGCCGAAAGACACAACAACAACACCTGAATGTCATTTATACATGCATTAGAGCTGCAGTATATTTTTTTGGGGGGGGGGTTTGCATATTTCTGTGCATGCGATTATAAGCTTTCATGAAATGTTGATTTGTTTGGGGTGGGGAGTTGTGCCAGATGATTTTAGATGGGCAGAGATTGCACTTCATGGTTGTGCAAATTGTCATGAATATGTTTCCATTTTGTTTCTACTAAATATATCCAGATATGAGCATATCTCAGTGTATCACTGCATTACTGCAGTATGCTGTGGAATGCAGCAGACTGCTCCAAACTCCCCCACTGAGACGTGTTTACTTGCATAAGTGGCCATGCATACCTCCGCAAAAAATACTGGCAGCTCTAACAGGTCAGCTGAGCCAGAATAACAACAAAAGGTACAAAACAAAACAAAATCAAACCACTCCAATCAGTTAAGAACAAAAATTATATGGATATAAATATAACATGTTAAAGTGCTTCATCGGGTATTAAAAATGCTACTATAGTCTAACATCATAATATTAACTTGTGATTTCTCAAGTTTGGTGGCAAATGACTTCAGAAACTGCGCACTTTTAAAAGTAAAAAAAAAAATAAATAGAAGTATTGTAAATTAAGATGACACACTTTAGAATGATTTAAAATTAGAGAGTTTACATCAAGAAACCTCTCTGTTACAAATATGATGGACATATTACAATTTTTTTTAGTGAGTACAATAAAGCTGTCATTCGTGAAAGAAAAATCATTACAGCAGCAGAGAACAGTGGTTAGTAAGCACTGAGACAGTCATTACTTTTGTGTTGTGTACTGATTGTGTATACATGGTTGAACTGCAGCATTTTTATTGTGAAGTACTGAGCTGGTAAGGATGTCTTGTTGGCTGAGAAGTGTATCTTTACTTGCAAATTTGTTAGTGACAATTTAGAACGAAAAATTGACAGTATTAAGAACACAAGACAATGGCAGGGTTAGGAAAAGGATGGATCTGTTAAACAGAATGCTTTGCTGTTCTGCATGCATTTTTGATACTGCAGACATTACTGTAGCACAGCTTTACTTGGCTGGACTGGAATATTGCATGTGTATATAATTAAGGAGTTGGTGACACCAATTTTATTTATTTTTTTTAATGAGGAAGACAGACATGCGGTTATTGTTGTGTTATTTAATCTTATGATTACATAAAATGTTTCTTTTGTATGACTCTGGCATATTTTTTCATGTGTGTTAATGATAGTAATGATGCAGAACAAGGAAGCAAAGCAGAGAAAGGGCAACTTCAGCCATGAGGAAAAAAACAACCCGATGGCAGCCTTTAGGACATATGGGAAAAAGCAGGTCCAAAGTAACTAAGACAATAAAAGATTGAAAGCAATTTGCTCTGGACATTAATGCAGTTGGTGGCAGAATCTACACCTCATCACAGTGCAAAAAAGCAGGCAGATGGTATGGCAGGATGTTCTAGAAGCAGGGTGAGGCAGAATGCAATTGCCCATACTAGTATCAGGGGTGGTATCCACCAATTATCCCATTATCAACAGATGACAAATACTTCTCTCCATCTATGGGGATGGCTATCACACAGAAGATGTTAGCAATGGAATATTCATAGGTGGCGTGGACACTGGTTGCTGCCAATGTCTGCAGCAACAGCACTTGTCTCCTCAGGAAGGTTGGTCTAAAAACAATAACATATATTTATATAGAGAACTGAATGCTGACGTAGAATGATTACATTAAACACATGACAATTACTAGTAATAGGTGGACATTGCACATCTACTAATAATGACAATGAAGGCAGTGTACATGTTAAATGTCCACTATACCTCCTTAATAAGCATACCATAGTTAATGTTATTTCTTAATTAAGAATGTTTAAAAGTAAGTTTTACATGGTCAGCAGCAGAAACAAACAGTTCCGCTGTACCAATAGATTTGAAGGATATCAGTAGCAGAATATCTGCTGAAGATGATGGTAATGATAACATACAAACCAAAGAGTAGAAAATTCACACAGACAAACCAATTAGTAAAAATTACAAGAAAAAGGCAGCCAAGCTACAGTTTTCACTTGTGATACCTTAAACATCCTGTAATAGAGGTCCATGAGATATACACAAATGACCCCTTAAGGGCATTGAGTGTTTCAGCTATATGCCGTCTGAATGTCCATGACATTTACTTTTTTCATTTTTAAGTATTTATGCATTCATTCAGGTCAATAAGGCCAAACCCACTAGCTGTGGACATGCATGTTTCTGCCTTATGACCTCATCAGCACAGCACAAGTGGATTGTTTGGCTATACTTCAGAAATACAGTGTCTTTAAACCAAGATGATGTACATAACCATTGAGACGTCTGCAAAATATCCCAATTTGGATCCAAACCAAAGAGTAAAAATGTCACACAAACAAACCAATTAGTAAAAATTACAAGAAAAAGGTAGCCAAGCTAGAGTTTTCACTTGTGATCCTTAAACCTCCTGTAAGAGAGGTGCATGGGATATACACAAATGATCCCTTAAGAACATCATATGTTTCAGCTGTATGGCTTCTGAATGTCCATAGCTTTTTATGTTTTCCTTTTTAAGTCTTTTTGCATACATTCAGGCCAATAAAGCCAAACCCTTTTGCTGTGGACATGCATGTTTACTTGTGCTGTGATGATGAGGTCATAAAAAGGCATGTCCACAGCTAGTGCAGTTTAGCTTTGTTGCTCTGAATGAATCCTGTCTACTTTTAAATTTTTTGTTTATGGTCAGGCATTCTTTCCATGTTTTTCTATTAGAAATATATGTCAGCTATTCTCTCATATCAGACACTTTTCCCATCTGTCCAGTCTAAGGATTCCATAATTTGAATGGCTCCACGTGAACTCATCAATGGTAGTTCTGGCATATGCAGAAAAATCAGTGGTGGCTTCAAATCAATGGGAAGCTGCAGGAGACAGGTGAATGGGTGGGGCCAACTAGAAAGGGTGAGGCTATGCTAAAAATGCAAAAACTGGGACTTGAATTAAATACACTGCCCTGGGTGCCAAACCATCATTTTGAGAGTCCAACCAAGACAAAATGAAGTGTAGAAGAAAAAAATATTTTATTGCATTGGCTACATGACAGCTTACTTAATATCTAGATGGAAACAAAAAGGTTGCAAGACATGAAAAAAGAAATTGATTTTTAAATACATTACTGGAATGCCAGTCAAAATCAAGTATAAAAAACAAACAGCAATCAACTCAAATCACTTCTCTTTGCACTGCAGTTCTAATTATAATTTATATTCAGCTTTATAAAAGTACCATGTAACATGCTGAAAGTAGCAATCTCTGAGATACCCCCACTTGTAAAATTGTTTCTTAGCCAAAAAAGACCTGCTGCCTAACAACAGCTATCTACTTGTTTCATGGGGAAAACATGATCAAAGTAAAAAAATGAACAGCAAACAAGAAACAAGCTCAAGATAAATTGCTTAAAGGATTACTGCACAGGTTATGGACCATACACAATAGAATGGCATTCTGTTTAGTTTATGGGTAAAGCCTGCAAAGATGATTGCAATTCTCCAACAAATGTAATGAGCTTCTGAAAATACTGTAATCCTGCCCTTTATTACAAATACTGTCATATGCATTTCAATACCTAAGGCTTATATGCAATCTACTTATATAAATATTCTCTGCATAGCAACAACAAAAAGGGTTTCAATGTTGATAATTCTTCAACAGCATGCTTATTAAAGCTTATTTGCATCTTACAATCTCAGACAAGGTTACCTGATGGTCATTAAAGCATTGCTACTTAAACAAAGAGCAACAGGCTCTGAAACAACATGCATTTTCTGAATAAGAAGAAGCATAAAAATATGACAGAAAAGCAGAACATTCTGCAAAATCAAGGACAGATGAAAAGCCACTGCAGTATGTGTCTACCTTGAATGGAGGATACTCTGCACACTTACAAGGCATAACTGCTCCTTGCCTTGCTTGGACACATCCAGAGTCACTACGTGGGGAGTGGAGTGCAACAAGTATGTCGCAATTTGAAATGTCTCTGGCTGACGGTGATGGCCCTGACACATTTTTCATACCTCTCAACCTCAGAGCAAGAAATCTGGACAAAGGCCCAAAAATTATAAATATTGCTCTTATAAACTTAGAAATATAATAGAATAGTATGTCTTGCATTAGTATGAATTTCCTGAAGGGTATGAAATCTGAAATTCAAATGTCTGTCATTATATTCTAACTTCAATCTTTAATGATTTGCCAGTAATTTGCCAGAAAAACACAATTTTATGAAAAACAGACCAAAAATGTGATGCAAAAATATAAAATAGCCACACAATACAGCTGGAAACCTGTCAAAGAAAGGACACTTTTTTTTTAATAATAGTACTGTTAACTTGAGCAGCTGACAAAATAAGAGAATCTACATGCATTTCTGAAATTAAAAGTAATCTATAACTCTAATAATTACAATTATTTATTAATTGTAAACCCTCCCTGTTTTCTTCCAAAATTTGTCATTTTGCAGAGGGAGTATTAGGGGGAGAGCAACATTTTGAGCAAAAATCAGGGACAGTTAAGAGGTTTGGATATACCTAATTCTATAAAGCAATTTATTTGCCCATACTTCAATGCAGGAAATCTGGACAAGACCAAATATATTGGGGGAATATACAAACAGTACTAAAACTTGCTCTTGTATAAACTTAGACAGTTGATACAATAACAGGTCTTGCTTTAGCATGCATTTTTCTGAAGAGTATGAACTCTGAAACACAATGTCTGTCATTATTTAGTGACTTCATTCCTAAATGACTTGCCAAAAAAACACAAATGTTATGAGAAACAAGCCAAAAATAAGCAAAAATGTATTTATTCTGCAAAAATCTGGACAGTTGAGAGGTATAGTACAGCCGGGGCTGAGTTTGCAGTCCTTCCCCCCTCACAAAATCATGGTCGAATGGGGCTTCCCTCCTGCAGCTAATCCAATGTCCCATTACTTGGCTGTTTCGCCCCATTTACCATAATCACTGTAATGTGCATACTGCTTTACTTCTACGATGATTTGGATTTCATTTAAAAGTTTTATTTTATATTTTATAGCATAAACACTAATAGACATCTGCTAAACAAAGCAATGCAGTTTCACAGTGAAAAAAGATTTAACATTAAACCTTCTCTGCCCTTGAAACTTACATTCATTGAAACAGCATCAAAACCCACATTCAAAGAAAATACATCTTGCCAGTGGCAGATAAAGATTAACTTGGACTGTTTTCAAATCATAGGCCCCTTGCACAGAAAACATACATGTGTTCTTTGATACACCTTCCTGATTGTATTAAATTATATTCCTTGTATAATACAGTACAGTTGTTAGAGGGCACTTTAAATGTATTGGTTTGAACATTTTTCTAGTAAACAATGAAACAAAACGCATGCACCAATAATGCAAAACTGCCTAATTTAGGACATTTCCAGCATAAAAGTCTATTCAAACTTCTACAATCCACCAGTATCAATAAATATGCACAATCTCTGCAGAAGTAAAAGTCATCTAAATAATTCCACATTAAAGAGATATGTAACTAATGAAGAGGTTGCTGCTAGCATACAACTTTAAATTTCATTGTTTCATCTACAAATATATTTCCTGTTGCTCTTGAGGAATAAACTGCCTATGCTACATTAAAAAAATAATAAGCTAGTAATATTACAATAGGGAATGGATGGAAAACTGAACAGGTTCATTGTTACTAGGTATCTCCACCATAGAGGACATTCTCAGGACTGCAGCATCCACCCCCTTTAAAAGTACAATGCAGTACAGCATCAGTAATGCACCTGTATACTGTGCAGTCTTCTGCATCAAAAGCAAGTACATTATCTGTTGTGCTATTAACAACACAAACACCCACAGCATAAGCAGCACTAAACTTCTCTTCAAGCTCGCAGCTCCTTGTAATATGCACTCGACACTCAACTGTCTCTCTCAACTTTGAAGCTCAAGAAATCTGGAAAAAGCCAACATTTATTGGGGGGGGGGGGACAAAAGCCCAAAAACTAGGGACATATTTTAAACATTGCTTGCATAATCTTGGAAATTTGCTAGAATAAAATGCTGTGTTACCACCATGCATTTCACTGCCAAGTCTTGAAACCAGGACCCTGTGCACTACAATCAGAACAACATATGACTATGCCAACTCAGCTGTTGCTTGAAAGACAGGTAGACTAAAACTTAAATGGCTATCATTTAGTGAATTCAATTCTCACCATAGCTCTCAATTTCTTACCATAAAATACCTAGACAAAGCCAATAATGGGGGAATACAGCCCCCAAACATATTCATTGAATTCAGTTCTCACCATAGCTCTCAACCTGTTAGTACAAAAAAACTGAACAATGCCAATAATAGGGGAATACAACCCCAAAAATAGGGACACATTTCAAATACTGATCTTATAAACAGAAAATTGCTAGAATAAAAAGGCTTTGTGTTACCATGTACTTTTGGAAGAATTTGAAGTTTGAAATTCAAATGCCTGTCATTATTCAGTGAATTCAAAATCCAGAAAAAAACACAGATTTTATGAGGGACAGAACAAAAACGAGACAAAAATTTCACAAGTGGTGGTGGGTAGGGAATTCAAGCTCTTGCTACCTACTCCCAAGGTACAGGGTTTGAGTCTAGCCACCAGGTATATTTCCTAACTCTTTGTAGCTGCTGGGGCATTTTATATACACAGACACACACACACACACACACACACACACACACACACACACACACCCCTTCCATTAGTATAAACAAGTAGTACCTGCAGTGTTTCAGTCCAAAGCAGCTTTGTTAATTCCAGCCAGGTAAAGCTCCAGTTTCCAACACAAAAGCCCCGTGAGAGAGCCAATGTCGGGTCCTTCCCATGAGAGCAAGCTCCAGCCTGCAAACATTGCAGTCCCATCTGAACCCCTTCCAGTCTATGCACTTGTAACTGCATAGACTTCTGGGATCTTTGCTGTTGCAGGCTCTCTTCTGAGTCCAGACTGTCTTACCAGCAGTCCGGATCTGTGTGCATGCTCCGGACTGGATCAGTAGAAGTCTGGACTCGGGAAATACGGAGAGTGCACATGAGTGAGTTTCAGGGACTCACGTTTGTTTATTTTTTCTTTTGTTTTTTATTCATTTCTTTTGAACAGCTGGGGGGGGGGGCTGCAGTCCTGCAGCACTATAGCATGAGCCACCCCTGAGAAAAATGTAAAGCAGTTTGCTAAAACTACTTTCAGCAAAAAGTAAAAGAATATATATTTTTTTTTGCAGGGGGCAAGCCACCTTACACCTGTTATATGGAGGACACCCCCATAATTATATATACTGACTCTGAGGTCAAGAAACAGGCAATCTCCACTGTTGATGAATAAAGTTTCTGTGAACTTTTGATTTCTTCCATTCAACAAAACTATCTTTGGTGACCTGGTATGCTCTTGTTTGATTTGATTCGCATATTCTAACATGATAGTACTGTTCCCATCTCTTTGTTTCTCTTATATAACATTATTCCACTGCATACCTCTTTATATTTGTGTCAGAAAAAGGCATTCTTTAAACATTATCAAACTTTGCTAGCTTTTCTTAAAGTAAATATAAATGCTAGCTTTTCTAAAAGTGAGTATAAATTCAGGGAAGCCAAGTATACAACTGAATTTATTAAGACTAAACTCCATTCAAATTGTCCATAGTGAAGTCTGATCAATGATTTATCCCATTTAAAAAGTTAAGTCAAATAAATGCAATAAAGTATGCCGCTCTTAAAGGGGTTAAGCTATGAACTCAAATATCCTTCAAACCACAACTCTAACAAACATTTTCCTTTGTAACAATATTCTTTCTTTGTAACTGGGAAAAGAAACCCAACACCCAAGTTTACCTAGCACTATGATAAGTAAAATAAAGAAGTTCTTTATTTAAGATAATATGAATTGTTTCCATGTAGACACAATCAGCATTGCATCTTCTAGCCTGGTATTTCAATGATCCTATAGGGCTATCTTTGAATCAAACTGAACTCCTACAGGCTTTACCGCCTATTTGTCATATGTTAATATATTTATTTAAGTCTGATAACCAAATTTAAGGGCTGGCACAGCACTGTGTCAGCTCTTTCTGGGCCACATGGCAATACAATATAAGAAAGTATGCATCGATTAAGCAATAATCGAGGACTATGTATGGGTATATCATGATTTATCCAGAGCTGGTGTTGTTTAATCATGAGGATAAAACCTGAGTGATTAAACAAAGCAAACCATGAGTAAATCCTGATTTACCTGCAGACAATTGTGGATTACTGCTATTATAGAATGACATTATTTAAGAAAGAAATGGCTTACATTTCTTAGATAATGTCTTGTTATAGAGGCAGTTCAGTCTTCTTCTGTGTTGTCTTCTGTGGGCTAATAAAACTAAGCATGCTTATGGGACTTGCATTCCTTCGATTGTAGAGTACATCAGTGTAGCAGGAGAAGCAACAAAGAATAAAGAATATCCATTGCTTTTTGTTTTAACATTTAAAAAGTCATGACCTTACAAGGAACAGCAGAGAAATACAAAGAAAATCAGGTATGTTTCTGTGTCTTTAGATTTCAAGAACATAACTGATTTTTCTCTTATTTTGCTGTCTCCTAGCATATGCTAATAGAAAGTGTGGATGCCCGATGGTATATCAGCAGCCAGACCTTTCTTATTTGTATATGATTACTTTATGATGGGGGTGCTGGATGTGCTATCCAATCAGCATTTTTAAATAGCAATGAGTAGTCTTGCATTCAACACAGTACATACAAGCAATTATAGTAGCACAATATTCTTAAATGACATAAAATAGGAAACAAATTGCAACCAACAGGTTATTTACACAGGGAAGTACAATTTGGAACTAGATTTAATTTTGTATAATTTGGCCTTGATCTGTGATATGAAATGAGTAAAATTCAATATGTACAGCAGTAAAAAGAAAGCATTTCAGCCTTTCAGAATTTTGTATTGTGATCCAAAATAGGATAGTAAGTAACACTTAACATAAGTATATAAAAGGGTTGCCAATTGTCCAGAATTAAGGGACACAGTCCAGAAAATGGAGACTGCCGTGTATTGTTCAGAAAAAAATAAAATCAGTTGTGGTGCACCTGAGATTAATTTTCTTTAAAAAAAATACATTTTTAAGGGCATTCTTTCTTAAAAACACCCTTTGCTTCCATTTGCACAGATGCTGAAGACGGGAACAGATCACAAACACCTGTTGTGTCTATGTAACTGATTAGTCATCTTCCCCACATAGAATATGAGTTCTAAAAGATGTTTGGACTGTGCAGCAGACCTCGAACGGTCATGTTTCAAACATGGTTCAGGTACTTATGAAATGTTGCACTATAACTGAAAAGCAGCAGGGAAGTACTGTAATACTTTGTGTTTAAATGGATTCGTCAAAAATATTACTGGAAAATGCCCAACAGTTTCTAGAGTTATAATTATTTATTGATAGTGCCTAAAGATATACGGAAAAGGTCATTAACTTGTGACTGGCTGCCATGTTCCAAGAAATCCGGGTTACTTATCAAAAATCAAACAAAAACGACAGGCATATCTATACATACATATCTATACATCTATTGTTCAGAGTGGGAATGCAATTTATATCCAGACATACCATGGCTCAGTTGTTGTAAAATCAACAGTAGTAAAAGCAAATGTTTCTCTCTAAAATTTTTTTTTTAATTTAAATACTTCAAAAAAAAAAGACATGACTGAGTCATGTCTTGTAAAAAATTCAGGAAGTAGCCGATCAGTCATCTTTACAGTGTAAGAACACTTTGTAGAGGGAAGACATTGTAACGTGCATTTATATTTTACTTGGAAACCACTTTCAGATTGGTGGAAATATTATGTATGTCAGTCTGAAGTGAAATACAACCCTTTTGATGATTTCCATTGGCAACAGTGATGAATTTCATTCAGTGTACGGGATTAAGCAAATTTATGCTTTGAAAATGATATATCAGGGAGGAATGCAAGCATTTTGTTCTTCTGTGTTGCATTTACACAGGAGTCTGAATAGGGGAAGGTGCTGAGTAGATGTGAGGCATGTTGGTTTCTATAATATGATGGACAGAGAGACAGACAGTGCTGTTGTGGCATCTGAACCTGCATTCTCCTAACAGTTACTTAGTCAATAAACTTGTTGTTGTTTAAGATGCATTAAGGGAGTCTCCAGCACCTCCATGCCTCAACATCTGGCTTCTCACCATACTGTCTAGTTATATGTGTATCTCACCTTACTGTCTTGTTATATGTGTAGTGGCTCTGTTAGGGAAAGTTTTTTCATAAGGTAATGTCTATGGTTGACGTTAGGGGTAGCAGCAGGGTTAAAGTTAGCACATAAGTAAGTGGTACGAGTGTGAACTGTGAAGCATATCACATTCTTTAAAGGTATTACAACTTCCCATCTTTGTTTTATGATGGCTGCTGTGTGCACCGCAGCACAAGACTAGACCATAATAGCTCAGAAATGTGGAAAACAAAAGTAGTTATATACTTATGTGACTTTAGAGACATGCATGACAAGCTTAGCTTGTCCCAGATTTTGAAGCATAATCATTCCATGTACTTCAAAGTAATTTTCCACAGCTGGATAGGAAATGTTTGGGAGATCTAGGTGAGAGGCATATTAGGAATAGTATCTTCAGGTTTCAGTAACTTGAAGGAAGCTTCTGTTTAAACAGTAATGCAGATTGTACATATGTGCTTAAATTGACAGATTAAAATACATTCTAAAATGTATGTTTTCTGTTGGTGGATTGTAATGAGAGAAGTCTGAGTGGCCTTTTATGGTTGAAATGTTCTGAATTGGGTAGTTTTGTCATCATTGGTTCATATGTTTTGTTTCATTGCCTACTGAAAAAATGATCAAAACAATTACATTTAAAACATGCTCTAACAATTTGGTGCTGTATTATATAAGGGATATAATTTAAGTATTATAAATTATAATTTAGTACAATCAGGAATGTTAATCAAAGAACCTTTGCATGGTCCTAAAAATGTGTGCAAAAGGCCTATGATTTCAAAACAGCCCAAAGGTAAACAATCCACCACTGGCCAGATGCATTTTCTTTGAATGTGGGTTTCAATTCAGCTTCAGTGAATGTGAGTTTCAGAGGCATAATGCTTTTAATGCCAAGTCTGTTTTCACTGAGAGACTGTAATGCTTTGTTTAGCAAATGTCTATCAGTGTTTGTGCTATAAATTTTGAAATAAAAGTTTTAAATTAAATCCAGACATCTGTAATCATTTTAGAAGTAAAGTAGAAAACAGTAGGCACACAGAGTTTTGAACAGTGTTATTGCAACTAGGGATAAATGGAGAAATAGCCAAGTAATGGTACACTGGAATGGCTATGCGGAGAGGCAGTACCAAAAGTACATGCATGTTGCTTTCACATACATGTTCAGAATTTTTTACATGAAAAGTTGGCAACCTTAGTATGTAAAGGCATGTGACATTACACAATATTTACAAGTAAGCCACATGCAAAAGATGTTAGGTAATGTAATACAAGTTATTTTATAAAATGATAGAAACAGAATCAGTTGTTTCCATATAATGGGTAGTAAAACAAAATTTCACAATAGATCTGGAGGTTAAACCAAGTGATGCGGTGCTTAACCATTGTCTTTAAAACATTTGCATTTGTAATAATCCAAAGATGTTGTTTTTCTTGTTTCTAGACTTGATTAAAGTCTTGAATGGAAGTATCTCTGAAGAAAGGCTATTCCATGTGGCAGGGGCTAATTAAAATAAATATTTCTTATAAATGACAAGGGAAACAGTGTCTCTTTTTAACTTGTGCCCAGATGAACAGCATAGTTAATTGAAGAATTTGTGAACCATAAGTCTGTTGCAAGAGGGAGGACAGCATTTGTTGGTCAATCCGTGGAAGATTAGCGTTAGTAAATAGGCTGATCTACCACAGTTGTAGAGCCATTCGGTTTTGGATATTTGACACATGTCAAAGGTGCAAGTAGAGAAAAGTATATTCAAGAATTGTGAGTAGCACATTGCTTTAGGATTTATTAGATTTGGAATGTTATAGGCAAGTTTAATTTGAGTGGAAAGTTTTGGTATGGTGAGGTCAATGTTGTAGTGAAAGGAAAGGGTGTCATCTAAGATGACTCCCAAGCATGTAAACAGTTTGGCAAAGGGAATGACATTTCCAGCAACATCAGAAACCATGAGGCTGATAGTTTTGGCTAGCTTTTTTGAAATTCCAAAAAGCATGGCAGAAGATCATGTAGTATTTATTGATACTTTGTTTAAACTAGTTTCAAATCAGTGAAAAGTAACTTTGTAAAGAGTTTATCATCAGATTAGTATATACATTAGCTGGAGTAAATGCTATAACATATTCATGAAGTGCTGTGCTTAAGTTAGGCTGATCTCAAGGAAGACCATTAATGTGTAGGGAGACTAAAAGGGGTCAAAGAACAGAGCCTTGTGGCACATCTTTGTTTATATAAGAAGACAGAAAGGGGACAAAGAACAGAGCCATGTGGCACATCTTTGTTTATACTCCAATATGAATATATTTGTTATAGTTATGATCATTATTTGTTATAATTATGCTATTTTCTCTCTCTCAGTTTGATTGCCATCTGGGCTGGGCCATGTTTGAATAGGGCCTTTTGGCCAGTGTACTTACTAGGTTAACAAATGCTTAAATAATTCAAAGTTATCCTCAGTTGGTAAATTTGCTTTAACAGATCTTCAGAAAATTCTTAAATTATACTTGTCTGCTATTACAAATGTACCCAAACCAAATGGTAAAATGGTCACAAAGACAAACCATTCAGTAAAAACTGCAAGAGAAACCTAGACAACCAAGAATATTCACTGTAGTGGAGACGTATGGAATATTTGATAACAATCTCCTTAACATAGCAGTGTTTCAGATACACTGCTTCTGAATGACCATAACGTTTTAATTTTTAAGTGTTTATAGGTACATGAAAACAAGCCATAGTAGCTGTAGACATGCCATGTGTTGGCCTGTCTGAACTCATTAGTGAAATGTAAGTGGATAGTGTGTCTATACCTTGAAAAAGAGCTTAAAACATAGCCTGGTGTCCATAAAGATTATGATGCCTGTGAAATATCCTAAATAATATCCAAATCCATGGGTAGAAGGATCACATAGACAAACCATAGAAGTGCAGACAACATACTATTGTGCAAATATTTTTACCAAAGGACTCAGAAGCAAGTTTATCTATCATCAGTTACCAGATCTAAAGGCAGCACTAGTCTGTCTGATTCAATTATAACTAGTTCTATACAGAGTAAAAATACAAGAAGAAACACATTCCGGATGTATTTAATGTTATACTGGGAATGTCACAAAGCACAGAAATTGAGCCTGGAGCCATATCCTACACACACATGGATAGATACAGAAAAACATATATATAATGCACACACACACACACACACACACACACACACACACACACACACACACACACACACACACACACATATATATCCTTATAAAGTACACATACACTACTTTGTGTGTGTGTGTGTGTGTGTGTGTGTGTGTGTGTGTGTGTGTGTGTGTGTGTATTTGCATTATTCTCCAGTTTCTATATAGTGAGATCTGTATTCCAGGATACTTCTATACAATGGGCATTCAATGCCTCTGAATGTGTGTGTACTTGTTTTATACATGTGCACATTTCAGAAAGAGGGAGAATATACGCACATAGCTCATCAAATAAAAACACTTTAGGGCCAAATATAATTTGAAACAGGGAAAAAAAAGATTATAGTCAACTGAATATCAATATAAATAAAATAATTTCTGACACTGATATGGCAGGTAAGTATAACATTATGGTGCAAATAAATGAAATTATTATATGCAGCACATATTTTACTGGGTATTAGCTCTCAATAAAAAGGCTACCATAATACTATAAAAACCTATATAAAATATGTTAAGTAATGATGCTTAACAACCTGAAAAACAAATTAATAATTACAGATGCATTGACTCATTTCTTGTCTCTATTGTAATCTCTCTCCCTAACTATGATTTTTAAGATTTCTCTCAGTAGGAAGTTAACCGCATGTAATTTACCTTGTCACTGGCAGTGAACAATAAATCAACCTCAGCCATTGCATTTTTAAAGAAAAGTTTCATTCATTTTTTATATTTCTCTCATGACTAACAGAAGTTTAAAACTTAGGGTTCAAGACTGCAGTAGTCTGTAGGAAAAAAATAATAAAAATAAAATCCTTATTATTATAATATTCTTTATTTAATCTTTTGTAAGATATTCAATAGTACAAATTAGCTTGGTCCTTAAAAGTTAAGCAATCATATGCAATAGAGATTAATATTCATTTCAATAATATTACTGTAAAAGAAAAATTAACAAGTCACAGAAAAAATATCTATTTGTTATTTATTAACTATATAAGTAAAATGGTCTGAAGACCCTATTAAGCCAAGTACAAAAATAATGGATAAGATTAACAAAAGGTCAGGGCAGTGGTGTAGCAGTTAGTGTTGTCACCTCACAGCAAGAGGTTCTCCAGTTTGATTCTCAACTGGGGATCCTTCTCTGTGGAGGTGGACTGGATACTCTAAACTAGTGTTAGCATTTGCATGTGAGTGTGTGGTGCACCCTCTGAGAAGGGTTGGACCTCAGGCTAGCAACCCAGTTCCGAAAAACCCATACCTGCTACAGAAACGATAAGTACTAAAGAGCACTAATTGCCCAATGTGCTGAATGCATGGCAGCGAATCCAGGAGATAAAGAAAAAATATTGGTGTTGTGCTATTAGAACTTTCCTAATGGCAATAGTAGGGTTACAATTATAAAAAGTGACTCAGGAACATTCAAGAGCTGCATGATGAAAAAAAGTCCTAAGTAACTTATCAGCATGTCTCTGAGCTGAGCCCAGCAAAGTTAAAATTAACTACACTAATGTCATACCTGCTATCTTAAACAATGCTGTAGCAGAGGCACCTACAAACATGCACTCACACACACACACACACAGACACACAGACACACACAGACACACACACACACACACACACACACACACACACACACACACACACACACACACACACACACACACACACAGTTCAAAACATGTCACTACATATAAATGCATACAAAACAAAGAATCTGACTTCATATACAAGAACACAATACACTGAGACAGCCCCAAGTATTGCATTACATATATTTGACCACATGCAAATTTGTAGCACAAACCTGATGTGGTGCTAACAGCCCAA
This sequence comes from Protopterus annectens, assembly GCF_019279795.1. Classification (NCBI taxonomy): domain Eukaryota; kingdom Metazoa; phylum Chordata; order Ceratodontiformes; family Protopteridae; genus Protopterus; species Protopterus annectens. Next base: position 454,199,645 of record NC_056751.1, read on the forward strand.
GTCCTGCAACAGGCATCTGTGGGCATGCACCATCAAAGAAGATGCACATTTTTATAGTTTCGAATATGTAATAAAGATTGCCTTTGAATCACTCTGGTAGGGTCTATATTATGTTATCGAAGTTTTACAACTTTGAACGCCATATGGTCAAACCCATATGTTTGAAGTTGTAAAACTTCGAATACATTAGAAAAAAAATAAAAAAAGAGAACAAGCCCCCCTGCACCCCCACCCCACCCCCGCTCTTTAAATATATCAACTATGACATTGCAGTACAGTGTAGTAAAGGGAAATCTAGTGCGGTCTCGGAGTTGGTATATTTAAAGAACAGGAGTTGTGGGTACACTGCCCCCCATGTGGGGGGGGTTAAGGAGGGGCTTCTTACAACCGTCAGGTAAGTGTTTTCTTTTTTCTTTTTTTTAATGTTTTCAAAGTTTTACAACTTCGAACATATGAGTTCGCCCATATGGCGTTTGAAGTTTTAAAACTTTGATAACATAATATAGACCCCTCTGGCATGATGGGGCAGTCAGTTCTCAGAGAGAGGGAAGCACTGTTCTGAAGGGATGGGTAATGGCCTTCATCTTCATCGGCCGATCAAAAGGGAAGTGGAGACAAGTTCCTCACATTGTCTAGTGCAGAGATGGAAATGATTCTGGAGAAGATGGAAGGAGACCCTGGGAGAGCTCTTTTTCTTTATAAAGGGCAGAGCACCCAGGAATGGCTTTGCCCTGAGAGAGGGTTCTGCACCCTGGAAAGCGTTGTTGTTCTGGAGGCTTCAGCTGAGCTCTCACTGGCCTTTGAAAATTGAGGGGAGAGGGTGTAAGTCTTGTGGCAGGCCTTAACCATTTCCACATTAGATCTCCAAGGTGAATAGCCTGTGGCATGTTAGAAAAATATAGGTAAGGGAAGTTGGCAAGCCAGATCCATAACTTTGGGATAAGGATTCTCTCTAAGGGCTAGGTAGATCAGGCTCAGGAATGAAACACAGCTGGCTTGCCCTGTGCCTTGACAAGGCATTACTTTCCCACCATTACCCCTCTGGGGGGGGGGGCAAGGGTATGGCAGTGGCTCTGGACATGCGTTAAAGCCTTCCAGTGGATTTCCCCAGCTGTGACGGGTTTCGGTCCTGACCAGCATCTGTCACTGTCTGGCAACTAGTAGCTGAATTAAAACTGGTGCTTACTTGCATTAGGCATATCTCTTGACTGTTGCACTTGCATGCAGCTTTCTCCACTGTAGAATTACATATAAGAACTTTATTACATGGTAGCACTACACTCATCTTTGATTTGATCCCTCATAATGCACTGCACAATCTTGTTTTTAAATAGGACTGTACAGTTTATTTATATACTTATGCACTCTGGCCTTTGTCTCTAAAATATTAACAATTTATATTATAAAAACTACATGAAATACAAAGAGAAAAATGAAGAAATAAAAGAGCAGTATCAACTGAAGCAATTGCAGTTGTGTCCCTCTGTTGGTAATACAGTTAACTAGATAATCTGCAAACTATAAATCGATACTCTACTGGAGAATGAGCATTCTGAAACAGGATATTAATGAATAAAGGTTTATTTAGCAAATGTTTGAAAGTCGATTTACCATCATTCAGATGGTTGAGGGTACAGGTGCAAAATTTGAAAATCCTAAGCTGAAATTGCATCACCTCCAGAACATCGAGATGCAGCTTGCATTCATGGTTTTGAGCATCGCTGTTACAACTGGATCTCACTATAGTGGTGATTGGAAAAATTACCCTTTTCCTCACTGTAGTCTGATCTCAAAGTTGGAATATATAATTAGCAGGGGGGTGTGGGAGGGGAGCTTGCCCCCCTGCAAAACATGTGTAGGACATCTCTGGACATCAAGTTATGTTGGGTAATGTCAATAATGTCGACTTTGACATTATCGATATTACCACATTCGTTGGTATAAGGAAACGGTGTTGCAATTTTCGTCCATTTGGTTTGAGTAAGTCATTACTCAAAGAAGAGGTTTCCAGATAGTAAACCATGAATAAATATTAGCTGGTAAATAAAAAGTCCACTAGTTTGTGGCAGAATATCAGGGTTGTTTTGTTTTCAGTTCCTAAACATGGCTTAAAAAGCCATGCTTAGTTACCATTTGAAAAAAATTAAATTTACAGAAATTATATGCATGCATGCATGTACATGTATCAGTACCCAAGCACATGTGGGAAGGAGAGACAGAGAGACACACAGTGAGCAAGATCGAAAAAAAGAACATAACTCAAAACTACTTTGCTTAAGAATTCTGAGCAAACCCAAAAATTATAGGGGACAAAGACCAAAAGAACAAGGGTTTAAAATATAACACTAATTTACTCCAAAAACACCTACAGAAAAAAGCATTTCCATCAGCATGCATTTTTTAAACAGTGGTGCAGTGCACAGTGTTGTCATCTCAAAGCAAGAGGTTCCCTGGTTCAATTTTCAGCTGGGGTGGTGCCTTCTGTGCTGAGTCTGCACATTCTCCTTGTGTTCACATGGGTTTTCTCTGGGTTCTCCGGTTAACTCCTACATTCCAAAAACATGCAGTAGGTAGATTGGATACTCTAAATTGGCCCTAGGTGTAAATCCACATGTAGTGTGTGGTGTGGAAGAACTATGGTAGCCACCTGGCAGCCTGAACCTTGATTGTGATTATTGAAGTGAAACCCTAACTGCATGTTCAGAAATGGGAAAAAAAGGGGTTATGGGTGGATGGATGGAAGTAGTATTTAATTCTAATATCCAGCTTTATTGATTAACAGTGATTTACCAGCGGATCAGACTTTTATTCTGAGGTCAAAGCAAAAATATAAAGCAATATCAAGGATGTTTTGTAAAAATCACAGTGAGTTCAGAAGTGTAGAGGTTTGCAATGCAATGTACCGTTTCATTTTTGTTTCATTCATTTGATCACAATGAGGCATCTAAGGCACAGTCAATCAATCAAGAAAGTGGATGCAATTGCTAGGAGTGTGGGTGTATATGAAATATTTTTATAACTTATATTTTGGATGCAAAATACTTCCTCCAATAAAAATTAAATATGCTTCAACAACTTCTAGACAATAAATTAAGAAATCATTGTACACCAATGATGCATAAAATGTTTGTACAAAAAAAGAACAAATGAGTGGGAAAAAGTACTCGGTAGTCTTTTGTACTAACATGTTTAAGCCAGTGAAAACACAACTAATTAAAATGATTATATATATGAGAAATCTTCCTTACAAAATTGAAATATGAAGTGTTGTAGCTTTGAAAATAGAAAGATTTATATGTAAACTTTTAATGATTGTTACAGCAATAAGTTGGTGAAATAAAACATTTTGAATGTGAACTCCTGTGCCAGTTATTTCACATTTTTCTTGAAGTTGTGTTTTTCTTTATTTATTTAATATATTTATTTAATGCATTCTGGAAATTAAATGCCAGCCATCCCAGAAAGGAGAAAAGAATAACCTTTTGTCAGAGGGTTTGTTGAACTTAGGTCATAAAATATATGCTCCTTGTTTGGTAGTAGTGGATAGTGAAAATATGCTACTGAAAGGAGTTTCTGCACAATGTGAAGATCGTGATTAAAATGTGAAGTTGTAATGCAGAGTGTACCGACAGTGAGGTCAAGGCAGGGATTGGTTGGGTAATAGAGTCATGTTGCCTTTCTGCTTGCATGTTTATGAAGTGTTTTAAGAAGTTATACATTGGCTTTACAAGACAAGTAAGAAGCAGCAATTAATACTCAGATGTGTACATTTATGTTAATTCATGTAACTTTTCCTGATTCAAGGGTAAGATTATTTGAGAGGTTATAGCAGGCATTCTGCTGATTGAGAATGTAATCAATGACTGTCAGAGTGGTGCCTGAAGGAAAAATGGATCTAAAGAGGCAGCCATGCATTCGAAGTCTGATACCTGTGGTATTTAAATTATTCCTGAGTCTGTATGAGGATTGTCTCTTCTACTTTAGTTTTTTTAGGTGAGTAATTTATGAAGAAAAAGAATATGCAATTAAGTGATAAATGATTACATGACAAGTGTGTCTAGAGAGGGACTGATGGTGTGGCAATCGTTTGTGTTACGTGTTTGATAAAGAAAAGCTATAAAATATTAACAGTAAATGATATTATGGCAACATTTATGGGAAATCAACCTTTTGTGTCACAATAAAAATCAATTCATGTAATCTTTGGTTTCTCAATAAACTACCAATGCCTAGTGAAGGCATCTTACTTAAATATTTGGTAATGATGTACAATACATTTAATATATGACTTAGGAAATCTTGCTTCTTATTCACAAATATTTTGACACTGAGAGGTGTAACAAATGGCAACTGCAGAGATTACAAGTTTGTGTTAAAGAAAACGATACATAAAATGTTTTTCTGGATTATTTTAAGATGTTCTGTATTACTCCTCATAGAAATGCATACGCATCATCAGCATCATGTGTATTTAGTGTTTTAATTGGCAATACCTGATGCTTCCATTTTTTGCCAGTATGGATGCTCATTATAATGGTATATGGTACTTTGCATTTCACTCCTGCAAGCATAATGCAAAGAAGCCCTATATTTACCTAAATGTAACTTTGTATTCATGTTAATGCATTATTTGTTAAGTGATTAGTGTCTCCTGAGATGGATGCATTTTTTTTTAATAATTACCAGGCAGACAAATAATCCAGTAAAAAAAATGGGAAGTGAAGAAAAATATGCTTTGTCACAACACATGGTACAAGTAAACGAGGCCTTAAAAGGGCAAAAACATATTTGTTAAGCAATGTGATACAGATTTGATAAGTAAACAGCAGTGGTGAGAGCTCCTCTTAAGAAACCCTACTGTGGTTTGCCTTTGTTACAGTGTAGAGGCAAAGTTAAAACTAAGAACTCCATAGAATAACAACATAATGAGTAAAGCTCTGGTTGCTTTAAGACCAGTAGACATTGTAAGAGAATGCTGTGAGTGAGTTTCATTTTGCGTGTGCCTATTTGACAGTTTTCCTCTTGTATTCTGAGAAAGATTTTTTCTTCAGTAGAAAAATTGAGTACTTAACACAGAAAAATAGTAAGTACTGCCTGAGAAAAGATCACAATAGTGTGTGTCGATTACCTGAATTCATGTTCTTTTAGCAAATGATGAAATTAGATTTGAATGAGCTGAGCTAGACTTAGGTTTGCTTGATCCATTTTCCCAGCAAATGAGCAGCATAATTGCAATGAACCAGCTACCCAAGCAGTTCTGTTTTTCTTTATTATTACTTAAAGACACTTTATTATTCTCTGCCTTTTATTTATTTATTTACTATCAGTTATTATAATAAAGTAGTAACAATGATAGAAGAATAGAGTTGCAAACAAAGAAAATATTCAAACTATGTATAAAAGTCCTGAAGGCAATAAGAGACAGCATTAAGGCTCCTAAAAAGACTCTTCATTATCTTTCTTTTATTCTTCCCTTTAACCATCAGAGGCATGATTTTGATGATAAAAGTCAATAAGCGATATCTCTTTCATCCCAGGATTATTATTAAATATTCTAGGATGAATCCAGTGCTCTTTTATACTATGTATAAAAGTCCTGAAGGCAATAAGAGACAGCATTAAGGCTCCTAAAAAGACTCTTCATTATCTTTCTTTTATTCTTCCCTTTAACCATCAGAGGCATGATTTTGATGATAAAAGTCAATAAGCGATATCTCTTTCATCCCAGGATTATTATTAAATATTCTAGGATGAATCCAGTGCTCTTTTACTTTGGCCTCTCTGAAGGCTGCTTCTTCAAAAAGGATAAGAAATCTTCAAAACACTGTGATGTTGCTGGTTTTCATTTTCAGGTAATATTTTTCCTTGCTACCACAAGAATATTCCATAGCAGAAAGAAGTTATCTTTTTTCTCATCATGTCCATCATTTACATTAAATAAGATTAAAAATGTGGATAACAAAAATGTGTCAAAGAATAAACCTTGTAAAAAATCCTCTATGTTACACCAAAATCAACTTAAAGAAGGACAATTAAAATGTATCTAATCAGCATTACATTTCTGTGAATATCTCCAACAGTGTATAGTATTGTTTCTGTTAATTTAGACATTTTATTTTCAGTTAGAAATGCTCTGTGTAAAAATGTCCATGTAAATATGTGCTAATGAGTCAAAGAGGTATGTTAATAGTGGATAATATTTGAGATTTATTCTCAGAAGTTAAGCATGAGGAATGGCTTAGTATAATATGATTCCAAAATTTTACATTTAAATTTATCCTGTATTTTAAAAATATTTTATAAAGCTTTAAAATTAAACTTTCAATATTTGTTTTATTACATATAATTTTATAAAAAATATTAATTTGTTTTCTTTTTAAAGCTTGAGTGAGAGATAAACATAATTCTTGTTTGAATTTTTATACTTTGTAGTAATAACCAATCATGTAGGTTTAAATCAAATTCTATAATAAGTTGCTGAGTGTCATTGACTTTCAAATCTTTAAAACATTGTTGCCAACAAACAATTTTTTGGGTTTCCCAGATAGTGAATGTGTAACAATGAATTTTGTTAAAGTTTTTGGTGATGCTAAAAGGAATGATAGACTGGAACCAGTTTAAAACTTCTATATTAGAAAGAATTGTATCTTTAAAGTCTTAAGTTGTTGTTGTGTCTTTCGGCTTTTCCCAGTTAGGGGTCACCACAGCGGAACGCCAGTCCGCTAATGATTGGCAGTAGATTTTTACGTGCTGGCTTGCCGGGCCTAACGCACAACCTTCAACGAAGGAATGCCCATTCACGCATGTCGCCACACAGAAGACACTCTAACTGAGAATCGAACGGGCAAATTCTAACTGTGAGGCGACAACACTACCGCAGCACCACCACCGCAGTGCTAAAACTTAAATATGCGGAGTTTGAAGGAGGACCAACTTTACACTGTATGAAATTGCAAATATAGTACCAAAAGAAATGTTATTGATTAATTAAATTGAGGTTACCTAAATTGTCATTACTGTTCTTAAGAAGAGTCAAGTATGAAGTTTTCCAATTAGAATTATAATTTGAATCCATGCAGTTTAAAATAATTTTAAAATTAATTTATTCAAGGTCTCATGGTTTAATATGATGAAGTAATGTCATTATGGTTTTATTACGGAAGCAAAGAAAATTTAAAAGTTGTTTATTAATATAAATGTTTTACTGTAAAAAGAGACATGACTTAAATTATATACAAAATCTTGAGTAAAAGAACTATCTTTATTACTGAAGTGGTTCTTCAAAGAAAATAAGCCCATTCTATTTAGAATTAAGATTGTGTAATATATTTACAATGTTATCATAACTGGCAGTTAATATTTCATCAATCTACTTTAGTAATATAATACTGAAGTATTCAAGTGATGAAACTTTTTTACCAATAGGTTCATAGATTAGTACTAGTCAAATTGCCCTTGTGACCCTTTTAAGCCTAGCCAATTGCTCCATGTGAGAATCAAACCCTGCATCTTGTGTCTGTAAGGTAAACACCTTAACCCTTAAGCCATCCTCCCAAATTAAATGTTGTGTTACCACCACGTGTTTCATTGCCAAATCTTGAACCCAATACTACAGTCAGAGCAACATATCACCATACTTTTTTTGGACTTGATTTTTTTTCTTTTTATTTAGTATAAAGAATTTGGATTTAGATGGATTGAAATGAAGACCATAAATGGATTTGAATAACTTTATTGTGAGTTCTTATTCTAAAAGAGTTGATCTTGAGTTAGGAAAAGTTAAATAATACATCATCTACAAATAGCATCATTTTTGAAGAATATTGATTAAAATGTCTATGCCAGTTATATTTTAATTTGTTTGGATTAAATTAGCAAATATGTCAATGCCTAAAGCAAAGAGAATTGGAGATAATGGACAACCCTGTTTAAAACCTTTAGTCAAATGAATATATTCTGAAGTAAAGGGGCCAATAGTAACATAGACAGTGCTATTTTCAAAATATTCTTTAACAATGAAATTAAACATGTAGGGAAATCAAGTCATTCAAGAAGTCTAAATACATAATTCCAGTTTGAAGAATAAAAGGCTTTTAAATGTCTAAACTAATGAAGAAAACTTCATTTATTCTATCCACAACATTGATTAAAGTTAGTATACATATAATATTATCATGGGTTTGCCTTTGATGAATAAAACCTGACTGATCAAAATTGATTATATGGCTTATGCATTATGTTATTCTATAAGTAATAATACACATGGAGATCTTATAGTCATTATTTAGAAGTGAGATAGGCCTATTAGAAGAATAAAGTTCTGGATTTTTGTAATATTTTAATATAGGATCAGTTAATGAATACTTTTGTTGAGATTGAATTTTAATTAAAGTTTTATGGAAAACAGATATAATAGAGAGAGAGGAAAAAGTTTATAGATTTCTATTATATCATCCTTGCCTGGACTTTTATTAGATTTTAATTTTAACTGCAACTTGATTAATTGAGATTTGTTTATGTAAGTCAGCGTTTAATTCTGATGGGATTTTTTAATATCAAGAAGATCAAGATTTAATATTGAAGTCATAATATCATAATTAGGATCCTGATTTTGAGATGAATAATGGAATCTAAAAGCATCAGAAATGTCCCCAATATCAGTACCATTTTTCTTATTTCCTTCATGTCTAACTTCTAGAATGTTATTCATTTTTTCAATGCATTTGAACTCTTTTTGATTAATTATGCATATGTTTGGAAGATAATGAGTAGGAAAGCATTTTTAATCTTTCAAGAGCCAGATTTGATTTATGAGACAAGTTGTCAAAATATTGTTTATTCAATATTTCGATTTCCTTTATATTATATATATTATTTTTCTTTGAAGAATGACTTCAGTTAATAAAGATGGTTCTTTTACTCAAGATTTTGTATACAATTCAAAGAAACATAAGCTTGTTCTATTTAGAAATAAAAAAATTTAGATTTAGCAACCATAAGTTATGACTTAATATTTTGAAATTCTCAATCACATTGCTTAATTTTGTTTTTATACCGGGTTAAATTTTTTCCATACGTGTAAGCCTTTAATGAATCCCAAATTATAACTATATTAATGTCAGCAGTGTTATTAGATTCCAAACAGAAATTTAGTTCTGACATTAACCAGGGTTTAAACTCCTTAAGTTTAGTCATTTATGCAGGTGTTCTGGTCAGAAAGAATAATCTTTTAAAATGTGCATGAATTTTAAAATTAAGGACATCATGATCAGATATAGGACAAGGAATGATATTTAAGACAGATATTTTAGAAATTATTTCTCAGGAAAATAGAATTCTATCTATTCTAATCTGTGTACCACATATAAAATCCTGATGAGAAAAGAGCAGTGAGTCTAGGGTTTTTATTTCAAATGTATCACTCAAATTATGAGAGTCTAACCGTTTTTTAAGTTTTTTAACAGTGGAGGTCAGCCTTAGATTCCTCTTGTTACTGGTGTCAGAGTCCTCCAATATACAAATAAAATCCCCACCTAAAATTACATTACCTTTATAGTTAAAGTATAAAGTCCAAATGTTTCTTGGCAAGACTTTGTCCCATACCAGGAAACCAGTATAGGCTCACTAGAGTCCAAAGTCTATTACAATTTCTACTCCAAAAGATAAACAAAAACGCTATCCGTCATTACCTAACCAAAGTATGACCTAAAGAAATAAGAAAATATGCTAGAAATCTGCAGTAAATTATTTACTTTAATGGAGGCATTGTTAATATAGGTAAAACTATACAGTATGTGAAAAAGAACAAAATAACTAATTAAACAAATGTTAAAATGAAAAAATATGTATATTGAAGTATTTTATAACAATAAAGGAGCCAATTATTTCATGCCTTTGTTCCTTTCTCTCATTCTCTTTCCGCTCTCACCCCCCTCCTCTTCTTACCTAGTATAACACTTCATGTAAGAACAGTAAACTTCGTAGCCTTTATGCTGCCTTAAATTATTGATTAATCATCAAATATGTTTCATAAGTATGTCCACAATCTGTTTTGTTGTGGAAACAATGCAACTAGGATCCAAAATTATGCTAAGTTATAGACATATGATGATGGTTTAAATTACAGAAATGCTCTTTGCTTTCAGCTTGACAGCACTAGTAATTATTTTTGTACTTGTTACTTGCACATCAGTTCACACTACTGTGATAAACTCCTTGCTGCTGCTAAACCAGTTACATATTCATCAAAAGCCAATACGATCTATATTTCTCTTAGGGTTTTATATTAATTATCGTCAGTATTACATAAAGTTAGCGTCATCCAGTTTCTAAAAATGCATACAGATATAATGAAAGCTTATATAAATTTATACAGCAGTAATGAAGGTAATAATTATTTTCACAAAAGTAATTAATAACCTAATTTCATAAAACAAGATTACTTTGCTCTCGGTATTCATTTAAAGTAAAGCTTATCCTTTATGTAACTATAAATTATACATGAATATATCAGCAGAATATGAATGAAGAACATTTATAGTATGAAGTAAAACAGGTTAATCAATTGGGAAAACTAATAATAAAACAATACCTAAATAATTGCCTTAAACTGTTACATATTGTGAAATTAATAGTTTCAAAATTAATTAAAACCACTAACCTTAAGCAAGGTTATAGATAAAGTCACTCAAATGAAATTAAAAGAACCAGAATGAACAGTAGAGGGGAAGTAAATACAATGAAAGCAAGAGTGGCATCTACAGAATATGTGCAGTAAATGCCTTCACAGAATGTGTGACCATTAGTCAACCCCAACTGTACAAGTACAGGCTGGAGAGAGGTGTCTTGAGGTAAGTAAAAAATGTAAAGAAAAACATTAATATGAGGAAACAATTGTTCAGTCATATTAAATTGTGTCAATTCAATTTAGTCTCTCGGGAAATGTAAATAGGCAGGTCCATCTAATAAACACTCCCGTCCCACGACTATAATCATTAAAAAACAAAACTATAAAGGTAGTAGATTATAACTAAACTTAAACATAAGTAAATCAGAGCAGCAGAAACACAGTTTAATAATATAAAACACATGAAAATAGGTGTATTAAAATCAGGAAGTGTGTTATGTAGATTCCTATTGTCTAAATTAAACTGTAATACTAACAAATCTACTTGCAGTGTAAGTAGTGAAACATTCCTGTGAAAAGGGGTAACAATTCTCCTTTATAATACATATATATATATATATATATATATATATATAAAATATATGTTTTTTCCTCTTTTCCATTCCACTCCTCCTCCTCCCCACCCCCCTTTCAAATTAGAAAGATATATATGAAAAGGAAGAAGTTACCTGAGTGAAGAAAATAATATCTGACTGACATAAATGAACTGTAATATCCATCTTGACTTCAAGAAAGGCAATAGTAGAGCAAATTCTCAACAAAGTACGGTAAACTCTCAGTTAACTGAAACTCAAGCAACTAGCAAAAAAAAAAAATGAAGAAACACAGTACAATGTTCATGTGTTGAACTTTCTGCACCCCCTTCCTACAAAAACATACCTTACATTTTTAGAGTTTTAGAGTTTTTGAAGGAAGAGAGGAATAAATGTACAGGGTACAGTATTAGACCTATTTTTAGTAGTAACTCTCAAGCAACCAGAAACTACTCTTGTCCGCCATTTACCAATCTCCAAGGGTGCCAGTTAACTGAGAGTTTACTCTACATTTGAAAGATATAAACATATACATTTACATTAGTTTTGACTGTTTTCATTGTTAGATATTGAAGATGTCTTAGATATTATGCATTAAAAATAGCAAGAAATTGTCCATAGTAAGTATTGTGTGATTGATTATGTTTTAGTTTTGTTAGCACTGGTGAATCTGGAATCAGTTTTTTGTCTTTTTCTTCTTCATGTCAGCCCATGTATTTTCATCTGAGTTTCTTTTCATAGAAGAGGATAACCAATCTATATCTTCAGTTATGGGAATGAAGTTATTATTTTTGACAAATGCAGAGGCTTCCTCTAAAATGTTAAATATTCTTACTCCCTTTGATAGATGTATTTTTATTTTTGCTGAAAAAATTATTTGTGATTTAAAACCATTTTGTTTAAGAGATTTCACAAGAGGCCAGCATCTTTTCCTCAGGTCCATTTTTTAGTTGCATAGTCATTATCAAATCTGATTTAACTCAGTTTGTATTTCAAAGGGGCTTTCCGAAAAGCACCTTTAAGAACTCTCTATTAAAATACGATAACATTTTTATAACTATGGATCTCAGAGGAGATGAAGAGGATGAAGGAATACATTTACCTAAGGCTCTGTAGACTCTTTCAATACCATAGGAAAACCCCTCCAGTAAATTTTATATTTCTCATATCCAAGTATTCAAAAATGAGATAAAAATCCTTACCTTCTGTATTTTTCTGGAAGACCAAAAACCCTTATGTTACATCTCCTTGCCCTGTTTTCTATATCATCTATTTTGTCTAAAAGCCAAATCATTTGTTTTAGTAGAAAATCTGTTTGACATTCTTCTTCTTTTAGTCTCCCACCTATGTCACTCAAGGTATTCTCCATATCGGAAATTTTGGTTTGTTGTTGTTGTAGCAGTTCTTTAAAAACATATGTTTAAGACAATTTTCTCTTAGATGTTTTAAATTCTCCTGGAAGCCATCCATTTTCAAGGATAATTCTTGGAAGGTAGATGTAACTAATTCTATATACTTCCTCAAAGATATGCCAGTATGAGAATTCTTAGAATTGCTCATCTTCATTCAGCACTTCTATCTCCAGGAAAAAAAATGATAGTTACATTTTTATATAGATTAATAAAAATCGAAATTTAAGTAGTCAGAACTACCATCGGTAGAGTAAGTAATTTTTTTTTGAAAAAAAATATTTCCTTGCATATAAATCTAACTCTAAAAAGTTGCTGTCTTCACTTAGCCATCTTGACTCCCCCTTGGAATTCTGATATTTGAAGACAGTGAAGCAATATTATTGGTAAGCTATAGAGATTGGAGAGTTCTACAGTCATGTCTTAAATCATTAGTGCAAAAGATGTGCAACAGATGGTCCAGTACTGACTCTCTGGAAAGGGACTGACTTAGAATAATATAGAATTACCTGTTCATTTATCCAACATTACCGCACAAAGAAGTTCATGTGTGAATGAAACAAAGCTTGATTGCTTATAAATTAAATAAATTAATCAATCAAATGGACCAGCTTTGCTATTCCTGGTGCCAGTTGGAGAATGTATTATTATTATTATGTAAACAGAGTTTGAGTGGCTCCAAATTCATCTGTTGGAGGTATCTTATTATTTAGTGACTCCTATTAAAAGCAATGACTGCCTATAGATCCAAAAGAAGTACTAACTCTTAATTTGGATATACAGAAGGTCATGCATATAAGACCAGTAACCATTTGAAATGTTGAGCCTCAGTTGACCAATTCCCAAAACATAGGGATTGAATGGCTGAAAAAAAAAGACTTGCATATGTTAGAATAAGCATAACAATGCCGATGTACAAGAACAAAGGGGTCCATCCACAACTGTGACCAGTTCTGAGGTATCAAACTCCTGTCACACTGCATGGAAGTTACGGAGTTGGTGCTTGATAAATGAATATGTAGAGTAGCAGAAAGTAAGATGAGAGATGAGCTAGTTGGATTCAGATCAGGATACAGTATGACTGACCCAATGTTTGTAGTGAGGCAGATAGTTGATAAGAAGCTAGAGGTGAGGAAAGAATCCATTTGAGCATTCCTAGACTTGGAGTTAGCATACAACAAGGTCCAGAAACATTGTTATAATTAGGGTAGGCTATGTGCAAGGACTCAATGACTCAAGTATGAACAATGATCAGTCCCTCAAGGGGGTTACCACTGGGTGCATAAGCAGCACATTTCAACTCTGATACCACTGTTCATACTTTTAATGAACTTCATTAAGCAAATAGGTCAATAGACAGATCAGCCAAGTTGCTCTATGCAGACAATGTGGCATTACAAGCAGACTCTGAACAAGAACTTCAATAAAGTATAGGAGAGTGGAAATGACTGCAAAATTGAAGGTACATGGGATGAAACTTACTACAGATAAAACAGTTGCAATGTCGGTAAATGGGAGAAATCAGAAGAACCTGAGAATTGAGACAGAAGGGAAAATAGTGGAACATGTTAACATCCAACTGGCAGAGTGTGTCTGGGGTAGTGTATGACAGAAGCTTCATAGATTGTTACTAGGCTAATTACCCAGGGGACCTTTCTAAGCCTAGCCAAGTTTTCCTGAAAGAATAATGATGTTCTGTATCCAAATAAGACCTTGAGGGCCAGGCATTTATAAACTATGTCCTTAAGGAACATGGGTGACAGGCCCAATGCAAATTTCCTGTTTCCCACCTACTGGTCAAGGTTGTGCTTAAAATAGGTAATAGATGAACTCAACTTTTCATGGATGGGAAACCTGTTTCATAGGAGATGCAGTCATTAGGACACATATCTGCCTCTCCAGCATGTTTTTGCAAGTCACAGACAAAATTCAGGTCCCTAGATCTTGTATTTCTGCTATACTTTGACTTATGAGTATACAGGGGATTCAAAAGTGTAGGGTTTGCAGATGCCTTGCAAGCCAAGCATAGATCACCCCTCAACAATCTCTAGGAGACTGAATAGAAGGTAAGGGCTTTAAGGCACTCTGAATAAGGCAGGTTTATTATACCCTGTATTATTTTGATAGGGAACCTCTGAGGTTGCTCTAGTTGCTGCATATCCCTGGTCAGCTACATACAAAAGGGAGCATTGTACTTTATGATTGGTCTGATAAGGTCGAAGTGCAGTAGGATATTGACATCTTTAGACCTATTTGCCATGTCCTTACTTATAAGTTGCACAAAATAAAATAATTTCTTCACCACTGAGGCCATGTGGTGGTGAAAGGTAAGGCTACTGTCTATGTGCATACCCAGATGCCTGACTACTTGGTCGACTCTTGGGGTATATTATCAACATGCTAATTAGCCAGTATGATTGAATTTCCGAAGTGTACAATTATACATTTCTTAGCATTGAGTTCAAGATCATGGCTTTGGCACCATTTGTTAGTGAGAGATAGGCCTTCTTGAAGAATGCTTGTGTCCTCAGGGGAGTCAACGACAACTCCCAGCTTGCAATCATCTACAAACTTAGACAGCTCTAAACCTACATCATTTGCTTGTATTTCAGAGAAATGGATGCCAAAATTGAGCAGGAGCACTACCAAGCCCTTGGGGACTACTTTAGATACTGGCTTCTTGGTGGAGGGGACCTCGTATATTTTGACCTCCTGGGTCCTATCAATGAGCCAGTTGGCTATCCAACCAGAGCTAAAATAGTTTATACCTAAATTAGTGAACTTGACTATAATGACTGAATAGGGTATTGTATCAAAAGCTTTGGCCAGGTCAATGTAAGCTGTGTGCATAGTCTTGTTTCATCTGGTGCTTTGGTGATCCTCTCAAAAACGTGCACCATATTTAATAGGCACAACTATTGTTTTGCAAAGCCAAACTGCAATGGGTCCAACATTTTCAGGTTACCTATGTCCTCATTTAGCATGTCCATGATGATTCTTTCCATGTGCTTAAACATCAGGCTGGTCAGACTTATGGCCCTGTAGTTACCTGGATCAGTGATTGGATCTCCTTTGTGCAAGGGATTGACTGTAGCCATCATTCATCCCTTGCACACAAAACCTGACTGTAGGGTCCAACTGAAAAGTGATTAAAGTGAACCAAAGAGGTCGTGTTTCATGCTATTTATTAAGCATACCAGGATGTTATTGAGGCCTATCAATGCAGTGATTTGGGCCTTGGAAAGTGCATCGATGACCTGTTCCCTAGTAATGTTTAGGGGGATTGTCATATGTGATATTTCCTTTGGATTATCAGGGGAGGAGGGGTGGGAGAAATTTGAGCTGAACCTGTAAGCCAAAAGGTTGGCAATGGCCTCTGGTTCAGCGTGGGTGATGTCATTTACAATAAGTTCTGCACATTTTTATTTCAAGCAATACTGCTTTATAGTTAAATCTAATGAGTAAAGACATTACATTGGGTGAGGAACATTGGCTCCTCATGTTCATGAGTACAAGATCAAGGATGTTTCTACCCCTGGTTGGGGAATGGACCATCTTTTCCAGGATGATGGTATTAATAAGGTTTAGGAATTGCTGGGTTGTGCATTCAAAGTGGTGTTGGATTCCCAATCTAGAGGAGGGGTAATTAAGATCCCTCAAGAATATCATTTTGGCTTGAACACTGAGAGACTCTAGTACATTCAAATAGATAGAATGGGTTTCCTGGGACATAGAGGGGGACCCATAAGTTACAAAGATATGTTTATGTTGAGCTGCATATGTATGAGCTCCAGTGGGTCATACGCTAAGTAGTCTGGATGTGAGGTTTGTTTAAATATAGACTGAGACTCCCCCACCTTTAGTTCCCTCCTGTGTAGTAGCTGGCCTAAAGCTGTGAAAGGCATTATAACCTTGCATTGCTGGGGTACTCTCCATGACTTTAAACCATGTTTCCATTAATACACAGATGTCTACACTCTCTAGACTGAGGAAGGCTTGCAGGAAGTGGAGTTTCTTGTTAAAACTTCTAGCACTGAGCAGTATAACCTTCAGATATTCCTTCATAGGTTCAGTTAATTTGGAAAGATCATCAATTTGGCATTGCCTAAAAAAGGCACTACATGGATGGAAAAGGTCTTTGACGATATCTAAAAGATTAAAGGGGATGAGTACAGAACATCCCTGGCAAAGCAGTGTGGTCTGCAACCATACCCTCCCAGGCCACCAAATATTGTACCCCCTTGGAATCACACCAGAAGCTGTTAAAATCAATCATTTTCTGTTGGTAACGTGGCATCATTTTTGGAGAAGAGAGTATACTTCTCAGTGCTAGACTCATCATAGCCTGAGACACAATCAGTGAGCTTGATTATGTCTTGCTTCATATAGAAACGGGAGGCACATGTCAGGTCATTAACACACACAAGGACTATGAAAGAGTCTTACTGGTCTAGCGTGCCTGTGTGACTTGACAAATCCTAGCTCTGGAAAGTCAGCTAACCGTGACATTCTCCTTTGTCTGGTGAGGGGGACATCAATGTGTCTCACTATAGAATCACCAATGACCAAGAAATTTGGCTGTGCACTGGTTTGCCTTAAGAACTTAGCAGTAGAGGCACTGGATTCCAAGCTACTATGTGTAGCTGTGAGTGGTGTTTTAACAGTAGGTTTATGTGATTGCTGAAGACCCATTTTTTTATTGTGCTGTGCAGGAGGTCTGTGTATTTTAGGAAGGTTACCTGTACGTGTCTAAGCATAAGTAGTTTTACATGAAGGGTTTTCACCATGTACAGTAGGCATAATGCAATTATCACTAACATCCTCTGTAAGATTAGTTTTGATTGTATAAGAGAGTTTTGCTTCCAAAGTGTATTTACATCTCTCACATCCTGTATCTGTTTTATTAAGCATAAGTAAGACAATTGCCACAATGCCTCAGAATACTCATCTCAACCAGAGTGGCCACAGAGAGAGTTGATAAGTGCTACTGATCTACTAGGGAGGGGGGGGGGGTTATTTTATTTATTTTACATTTGTTTACCAGGAAAGTCCAACTGGACACATGTCCTTTTTCAGTGGAGGCCTGGAAGAAAAGCTCCACATTTAGGAAACAGTACAAAATGCAATAAAACAAAAGCATATGATAGGATGAAGAGTGTACAGCTACTATACGTAGAAACTTTTACATCAAAAATTTCATATGAGATTAAAGCATCATGATACAAGTGTGAGGAGACAGAATATTTACAATAAATCATCTATCAGAGATTTAAGACAATTCCTGTATATTGTGTGCTAGAGTGCAAATCTAGAGACATCACACAAATCTTGTTAGAGTCTACTGGGGAGAGAAGTGCGACCTGCGGCATAGAGATGATGGAAGATAAAGGAGAGAATGAAGGCGCCCATGTCATGGCTATTAAGTTTACATTAGAGTATTAGCAATAAGGATGGGTAGTGTACGAGATTTAGGGAGAGGACTATCCAGAACAGGATCAGAGACATGTATCGGCTAGATGAGATTTAATAATTTTTTGAATTGTATTAAGGAAGAAGTATATAATATATCAGTGGGCAGAGTAATCCATATTCTGTCTATAGAATGTGAGAAGAGGGATACACCAGCTGTGTGACTGGCTTTAGTTACATCTAGGAATAATTTATTATTGGATCAGAGGACCCCCTTACTGGTGTGAGGATGTAGTAGATTTTGTAGTTTTGGGTTTTCTCAGGGTGGTACATAATTTTATGGGCTGGAGAAGTTGATTGTAGAGAAGGAACTGTAGGAATTCTAGCCATTTAAGCTGTTTGGGGCTATACAGTGATGTGACATATAAGGAGAATGTGTGGCAAACCTAGCAATTGCGTTGTAAGAGGACTCAAGATTTGCTATATCAGTATTTCTAAGATTAGTGAGAAGTGGAGAAGCATACAGAAGTTTTGAGCTGAGGTGTGTACATACAATTGTGGCTTTAGTGGGGTTTTTTTTAAAGAAATTGCTTATTTCTATGTGGCACACCCATTTTTTCCTGAACCTTCTTTATGGTATGGGAGATTTGTATATCAAATTTAATATTACAATCATTCTCTACCCCAAGTAGTTTGGTGTGAGTGACAGCAGAGATTATTGTTTTATTCCTGGACATGATATTAATTGGTAGACTAGGTGATGTGTATCTGGAAGGCAGGAAGACCAGAAATTTGGTTTTATTACGGTTTGACAGAAAGAAAGGAATCTCTGGATTTCTCAAAGGGAAGAAGCAGTACATATTAGTGTGGAGTCATCTGCACATTGGATGACAGAAGCATGTAGTGTAAAAGTATGTAGGTTGTTATTAAAAAGAGAGAGCAGTAGCAATCATAGGATGGAACCTTGGGGAACTCGTAGAGTAACTGGAAGTAGGGGGGATAGGTCCTGCTGCCATCTAACCGCTTGTTAATGGCCTGATAAATAGCTTTAGAATCATGCAATAGAGGAATCCATTAGATTTACATCAGAAAGGTTCTTAAGTTTGCTGTGTGCTACCATGTCAAAGACCTTAGAAAGGTAACAGATACAATTTTTTTATTATTTCTATATTTTTTTATTGTATTTGTAAAAGACATTAGAGTAGTCATTGTGCTATGAAAAGGCCAAAAGCCATGTGGTGTATTTGACAGAAGTCTATGTGTATTTAGGTTCCACTAATCATGTTTGCATTCATCTCTCTGGGTTTTTGGATAGAGGGGAAAGAATAGCAATATGGTAATAACTGGTCAGTTCTGTTGAAATACCTCTATTGTGAAGTGGAATAATATGAGAGATTTTCCAGAGTTCAGGGATATGATTTTCACACATAGACTTGCTAATAAGAATAGGTACTGGTTGGCTAATAGTTTGTCTGCAGCTAATGTTGTGGGCTTTAGCTGCTTAAGTAGTTTTTTTTAATCATGTCAACTGAGGCAGGTTGTAATGTAAAGCTGCTGTTGGTTGGGTTCAGTTAAGTATTTATTGATTTGGGTAGCTATGTTCTCTGAGGAATCTGTAGTAGTTGGGGAGGGTGTACCCAATTTGTCTGGAAGGATGATGCTAATGGCTGTCCAGAATGTTTGAGGGTTGTTTTGATGTTGCATTTGTATATTGTGTTAGTAGTTAGTCTTGTCTAATTTGATCAATTTGACCAATTTCATTGCTTTATTTTTAGTTCTTGGTATGTTTGTTTAGAGGCTTAGTTTTATGCCATTGGTCCCATACTTTATCTCTAGTTTTCAGTAGAGATCTTGTTTCTTTACTAAGCCAAAGGGCAAATTTGGATTTAATTTTGATAGATCTGAAAGAAGCATGTGAGTTCAAGATGTCTAAGGAGGTAGAACTGAAATATGCAACTGCTTCCTCAAGGTTAAGTGGCTTCCAGTTGTAACTTTTTAAAGTTGTAATGAAGTTAATGGGGTTAAAGAGATTTTTGTTTCTTATTTGCTGGTTGGCAGTGTGTTTAGTTTGACATGTATGAAGCCACAGTATAAAGGTAGGTAGGTGGTCACTCAGGCCATCAGGTAGGCAACCAGATTGGGCTGGTTTATTTATCATTATCCAGTCTAGGCTTGACTGTCTCTTGGATGACTTGTTAATTCTGGTGGGAGTTTGTATGATTTGAATAAACCCAGGAAGTCTGATATAATTTGTGGGATTATGAGATTTACAGGTAAGCAAGTTAGTGTTAAAATTCCCCATGATCATAGTTTCATATGGGAGTGCATATGAGGCCCACTACAGCCAGATCTCTAGAGTGGATATGTTGTTTCCAGGTGGGATGTACCATGCAATTATGTTAATAAAATTTTGGGGGTTCATTTTTAGTCTGGTAAGAATTACTTCAGCACCATCGGAAATAGGAGTGGCTAGTGCTGAAGTCTCAACACTGAGATTTGTTTTTATATAAGGTTGCAATGCCACCTCCATTTTTGGATTTTCTGTCCTTACATAGGATATTATAACCTAGTGCCAAGATTTCATTATTAGTAATGCCTGATTTTCATAGGTTCATAGGTTGGTACTAGGCTATCAGCCCTAGGCCTATACAAGCCTAGCCATAACAATTCCCTGGCTATTTCTTCCCACATTATTTACTTTCCTGGACCCCTGTCTAGCAGGGTGACTGATGTGATCCCTGGGGTGAATTTCCTTTCTCCCATCCAATTGTCAAGGTTCCTCTTGAAGAGGTCCAAAGAGGCACTCTGCTTGACATGTATGGGCAATCTATTCCAGAGTCTGGGGAGTCTCTGGGTCAAGAACCTATCCCTCCAGCATGTTTTGTTTATTGTGATGACAAGGTTTAGATCCCTGGAGCGTGTAGCTCTGAGGGATTGGGATTTCTTTAAGTGTAGCATGTCCAACAGCTCTGGGTTTGACATGGCCTTGTATGTTAAGCAGAGATCGCCTCTGAGTAGACGATATGCGACAGAGTATAGCTGGAGTTTTTTAAGGCGATCAGCGTAGGGCATCTGCTTTAGGCCTGTGATTCTTTTAGTGAGGTATTTCTGAGGCCTTTCCAGTTGTTGCAGATGTATTGAGAGGTACATACCAAATGGGGCGTTGTATTCTATAATGGGTCTAATGAGGAATGAGTACAGTGGGACAATGACCTCCTTCTTTCTGGATGAAAAGCCCTTCGTGATGAGGTGTGCCACATAGAAGGATTTCCTGACTGTTGTGGCGATGTGGTTATCGAAGGTGAGACCACTGTCCACCTGTGTCCCTAAGTCTCTTATCACACTTTCTGTGATTAGTGTACTGCCACCTATATGGTAATTCATGGATACATGTTTTTTCCCAAAGGGGATAACAATACATTTCTTGGCATTGAGCTTGAGCCCATGGCTCTGGCACCAAGCATCTGTTTCTGTAAGGCCCTTTTGTAGAGTATCCACATCATTTGGGGATTCAATAATGGCTCCCAGTTTGCAGTCATCTGCAAACTTTGTTAGCCAGAGTCTCTTAGTGTTGACCTGTACTTCAGAGAAGTAGATGCCAATCAAGAGCGGCCCCAGGACTGAACTCTGAGGTACTCCACTTGTCACTTGTCTGGAGCTGGATTTGGAGTCGGCTACTTTTACAGTGTGGGTTCTATCAGTAAGCCGTTTAGCAACCCATTGGGTGACATAGGGATTAATGCCCAACTTAGTAAGTTTATCTATGATTCCAGAGTGGGGGATGGTGTCAAAGGCCTTGGCAAGGTCTAGATAGGCTGTGTGGACCACGTTACCCTTGTCCATGGCTCTGGAGACTGATTCAAAGAAGTCAATCAGGTTCAGGAGACAAGATCGGCCCTTCACAAACCCAAACTGGGTGGGGTCCAGTGTTTGAAGGTTGCCAATGTCTTTGTTTATAAGTTCCATGATAATACGCTCCATGGCCTTGCAGATAAGGCTTGTCAGACTGATGGGACGGTAGTTTCCGGGATCCAAGGTGGATCCCCCCTTGTGGATTGGGATAACTGTAGCTCTGCGCCACTCAGTGGGCACGAAACCTGAGGTGAGGCTATGATTAAACATGACACTTAGGTGAGGTGCCAGTTCATATTGTAGTTCATGTAGTACACAACCCGGGATGTCATCTGGTCCCATGGATGGCTTTAGAGAGTGCGTTTTGTACCTGTGTGGCCATTATTACTGGAATTTGGCAATCTTCCGGTATTGAGATGGGCCATTTAGGGGGTGAGAGGGGGTGAAGTTGGCACTGAATCGATCTGCCAGGATATTGGCAATATCCTTTGGATCAGTATATTTAATGCCATTCTGTTTTATCTCAGAGCAGATCTGAGCATTGCCATTTAGATTCTTGACATAGTTATAGAATGCTTTGTGGTTGTCTTTGGAATCTTTGGCAATTTTATTTTCGTAACTAGCTTTGGAGGATTTTATGAGGCATCTCAGTTTCTTACTGAGGCTAGTAAGGGAGTTTTTTGCATCCTGGGATTTTCCTCTTTTCTGCAAAAGTTTCTTCCTTTTGTTGTAAAGTTTGTTTATGGCAGGGGACCACCAGATTGGCTTCCTTTTTTTGGATGAGAGCATTTTGGTTCTATTTGGGATGGCATGATTCATGCATGAGTGGATGTGCTCGTACAGTGCCTTAGTGTAGGATTCAGCAGTTGAACTTTCAGTTCCCTTCTGCATGGGTGTTATGAAATTTGTCACTTCTGACTTGAGTAGCATGAAGTTGGCTTTGGAGAAGTTTTTTATGGTGGTTTCTTTACTGGGGGGTGGGGGTGGGATATGGATGTTAAGGGTGATTAGCTTATGGTCAGACCTGACTAACGAGGGGGTGACCATAGGTATGGAGCATTGATTTCCCATGTTGGTAATGACCAGGTCTAGGATATTGGAGCCCCTGGTGGGACTATGGATTAGTTGATCCAGGGCATTGGAATTTATGAATTCCAAGAACCATTGCACAAATGTGTTGGGACATGAGTAGTTTTCCCAGTTAATGGCAGGGTAGTTAAAATCACCCAGTATTAGGGTGTTTGGTTCTATCTTAATATTTTCCAGTATGTTTAGAAAGGTGTTGTGAGAATCTTGGGGTATGGTGGGGGATCTGTAGCAAGCTACAATTTGGGTTGCAGTCTTACCTAGTGTTAGTTGCACTTGGAGAATTTCAGACACATTGTGTTGGCCAACTAGCCTGGTGGTGTGAATATCCTTGGTGAATATTGACACTCCTCCACCTTTAGAGTTTCGGTCCTGGTTTGGTGGCCGAAAAGTGTGGTAAGAGTTGTAGCCTGGTATTGCAGGGTGCTCTCTGGAGCCTTGAACCAGGTCTCAGTTACTGCACAGATATCGATGTTCTCCATTTTTAGGACTGCCTCGAGAGTGCATTTTGAGGTTTAGACTTCTAGCATTGAGTAGCATTACCTTCAGATTTTGCATGCTTGTACCCGTTACGGTGGTGGTTTTGTCCTTTGAAGTTTGCCTAAAAAAGGCACTATAGGGGTGGCAAGAGCCTTAGCCAGTAACCTGAATCCCAGGGGCGACAGGTGCAGACCATCTCTGGCAAAGCATCGTGGTCTGTCAATCATGTCATCCCAGGCAGACAGATATTGTATCCCCTTTGAATGACACCAGAAGCTTAGCCAATTGTTGAAGTCAATCATTTTATCCTTATATTGTGGTATCATTCTGGGCGAAGGCAGGATGCTACTCAGGGCTAGGGTCATACCTGCCTGGGCCACATGATCCGAGAGCTCTTCCATGTCTCTTTTCATGTAGTCCAGGCAGGTACGTCTCAAGTCATTCACTCCAACATGGACAATGACAGAGTCATATTTGTACTTGTTGTGGAGTGACTTGAGTGCATGCGTTACCCATGTTTTAGTTATTAGCACAATATTTGGAGAGTATAGTGCAAGACTGGAGTGTAAGTCATGATTTTTTTCTAGTAATTCTGCTTATATTTATATTTGGTAACAACAGGTCTGCAGCTGTCCTAGAGAGTTGTAGGCTGGTGTAATAGTGACTGGGATGCTGCATGGGTGGGTTGGTGGACTGAGATAGGGATGTATATCTGCACTGAGGGATAGTTTGTGTGGTATATAATATATGCTTTTCATGATTTCTGCCATGTACCTATCATATTTTAGGGAAGGTTTTGAGCAGTGGTGGGGGTAGGGCTAAGAAGGGAGTGTAATGAGTGGATGATATGTTAAATGTGGATGGAGAGATGAGGAAACAATGAAGTTGTGTCTTGAGAATAAGAGGTAGTGGTAGGATGGTGGGATCTTGATTCAATTGGGTTGACATGATTTGAAGTTATGTGTGCAATTTCTGCTACTATTGCTATAGCAGCAATGTGTAATTGGAGCATGTTTTATGTAGTATAGGTGAGAATAGAATGAAGGTTTCTTAATTAGATATTAATGGGGGTTACTGAATAAAACAGCGATGGCTAATTGAGTATTGATCTATTATTAGGTTCTGAGTTTAGTGGGAGTGTTAGGAGCCTTAGTACTGTTGCAACATGGAATTCAGAGAACTAGCGGTTAACCTTAGTCATTAACGTAGTTGTAATGGAGAGCAATATCTTTGCAGTACTGCCTATTTTATTTTAATGACAATGTTTATATTTAAGTGCTTATCTAGCAGGATAGTCTAGGAATTGTCCTGTTAGAGGCTTATAACAGTTTAATATGCAAGTATGTCATTTTACTTATTAATGGTAGCAGTATAGGT
The DNA here is from genome assembly GCF_019279795.1 of Protopterus annectens. Lineage (NCBI taxonomy): Eukaryota > Metazoa > Chordata > Ceratodontiformes > Protopteridae > Protopterus > Protopterus annectens. The sequence goes on from NC_056751.1 coordinate 454,224,478, forward strand.
GAGTATAAGGAAGTAATTATGATGTATAAATAATACTTGTCAGGAACCATTCAAATTGCTTAACTTTGCTGTTGAATCACCTTACAAAAGTTTATGTCTGCAAAACAGAATATTCAATATAATTTGTCTAAGAAGGACTGGGGTGAATTACAACTACTTTCTAAAAAATGACAGTTTATTAAACTGTCTTACAAAGGTAAGACAATTGTTATCATGAACTGTTTTCAGTATTTACAAATGTGTTTTCACACTTACAAAATGATCAAGTTTATGAGATATTCGATGATGTTGATTATAATAGGGCTATTGTGAATTATGTTAGAAAAAGTTTGCAGATTAGGATATTTTTCTCAGGTCGATTTAGATACTAAATTTCAAGTTTCCGAAAGTGAGTTTGCAATATTTTTATTGACTTCCTAAGGTATATAAAAATGTTTTGAATCATCCTGGAAGACAAATAATCTCAGTTTTTAAGTATTTTTGCATATTATGGGTCTATGTTTGCATGACTTTTTGTTACTATATGTCCTAAAGTTACTGTCGTATATTAGGGACACTAGTGAATTCTGAATAAAATTTCTGATATAGAATGGTCAGATGATGTGTTTTTTTTTTTTTTGCTCTAGCTTATGAGAATTTTATATTTTGCTATAATAAAGACCATTGTTCTTATATTCTTTGCATACTTTGATTTAATTTGAGTGGTTCCTGCCAAGTGGTATTTATTCTTTTTTCCTTTTCTGTGATTTAGTAATTATGATATAATTAGTTAAGATGGAATACTTTCACCTTATCTATCAATTGTAATGTTACATTTCTAAATGAAAAAACTATAATTTTAATTTTTATGCAATTGTTGAGGTGGATTACTACAATGAAACTGAGACAGGGAATACAACTGATAAAGGCCTAAGAAAGGGTTGGGAGCTCTGCTATCACAAGAGTGTAGACCACGAACCTATCTAATGAAAAATAACTGGTTTGGAGCTCAAGTGCTTAAACCAGACAGACACTTAGAATAGCAGGCCAATAAGCATTCATCTGCAATTCCTAGCTCACAAGGATAGATGCAACCCTCTTCTCCCACAAGTGTATGACCACAGACCTTCTTAATGTAAAATAACTGGTTTGGAGTCCAAGTGCCTAAATCAGACCCAATAGATTTAGAAAAGTTACTATGTATCATTCTATAACAAGTGGTAATTAATGCAACTGAACAATTTAGGAACACAATTACAGCAACAATAGCTAAATAAAGTGCATTTTTTAGTAAGTGGGAAGGTAGGAAATAGAATATAATACAAGTTTGACAGACTAAAGGGCGGATGGGATTTTCAGTTGATCTTAGTTCTCAGAATAATGAGCTGAGGAGATGAGACTAGGAGTCACTGCTAAAATCATATTTATAGTACGGTTGAGCAAATCAAAAGCCAATAAGTTTAAAAATAAATGCAGACAGAAATCAGCAATAGTCTGGTAGAAAACAACAAGTCAAAGAAGTACTAATGCTAAATAAAGATGCCACTAAATATTTGTAGTTAAATGAGGGATGTTATTTCTTGGCTCCTCCCATTAATTAGTTGGGTATTATTCACTGTCTGCAAAAGAATGCCAAAAAAGCTTAAAAAAATAGGGAGTACAAAATAGTTATGCAAACAGTACACCTGTATGGTACAGAAACCTGATCAGTAAAGGGAGAGCATTTGATGAAGCTAGACGTAAGGAGAAGAAATGAGTCAGACAGTTGTAGAATGCACACTGTGGGACAAAAGAAGAAATGAGGACATCAGAGTAGAAGCCAAAGTAACTCCAACTGCAGAGCAATTGAAATAAAATGGATTATGAATGTTCAGCCACCGTACAGGAAACAAAAGAAAATCTTGTCAAGAATATTTTTGATAGAAAGAAGGCAAAAGGAAATAAGGGTATCCAGCAAAGAAATGGATGGATGGATAGTGTGAGAGAAGACCTATGACAAGCAGGCATAACTGTCAAAGAAGATAGGTGAGTAGCCTTAATCTAAGAGAACAAGAGATCATGACAGTTGACACAACACCCCTACCATATAAAGAAAATGGGAAAATGAGGGTGATGATGATAATACACTGGAATAGCATAGCTCAAGAATGACTTCAAACTGAAAGTTAGGTAAAAGAGGTCAACAGTCAATGAGGCCTTCAACAAAGTTTCAGTTTTTATAGCTTTTATTCCTTTTTTTTTCTTTTTGTTGCCTAATAGCCAGGGCATTGCAATCATCATACTTTTCAACCGCTCTGATTTCCACAGGCTACTTTGATTTTAAGATCCAATGCAGTGGCCATTTCACTGCTAACTTTTGAGTGATAAGTGCATCTCTTTATGATTTTTCATTGACTCAGTTGCAGCAATGCACTGAATGAATAAAAGAATCCTTTTCTGGATCACTTCACTGAAAGATCAGTCCAGTAACATGTGCCTTGATGTTTATACGGCAAGAAAGATTTGCAAATATGCTGTGAACATGAAGCATTTGTTGGTAACAAAGTGTTCGCAGAGTTCTGCACTACAATAAATTCTGCATCTAATGGTGACACCATACCTCTCAACTGTTCAGATTTTCACAGAAAGTACAGATTTTTTGCCTTATGTTATTGGTCTGTTCCTCCAAAATTTGTGGTTTTTCGGCAAATCACCAAAGACTGAATTTATTTAAAAAATTACAAACATTTGAGTTTCAAACACATCATCTCTTATTCTATCAACTTTTTAAGTTTATAAGAATAATAAAAAAAAATTGTTCTTGATTTTTAGCCTTTGTTCCCCAATATTTTTGGCTTTGTCCAGATTTATTTCACTAAGAGGTTGACAGATATGAGTGACTCCTATAAAATATAAGCAGAATTACAGGTTTCACTGAAGTTGCAACTACAAGAGCCAAAAAAAAGAGGGTAAAATAACACAGACCTATTGAAAATGTGAGGCTTCCCATCTAATTGTTTAGGTTTACCTTAAATATGTCAGTGGTGTTACTCTGCTTGACATGTAGGTAGAGGGCTATGTTGGGATATTACTTAACATGCCAATATGCCTTTTTTATCTGTTAACAAAATTTTAGTTCCTTTAACTGAGTATAAGAGGTACTATTTGCACCGGGAAAGAAAACAAGGTCAGAGAGGTTTGTATTGTTCATGGCTTGAAAGGCCAGAAACAAATCTTCAAAGAGGAACCTATAACAGACTGAGTAAAGAAAAAGTGCTGCCAGTCTGTCTTGATAACTAAGATTTTTGAGGCCACTGATATTTTGTAATATATCTCTGAGGTCTATCAAGCTGAGTGCTATGTTTATACAAGTATATGCGAAAAGGAGCATTACATTCAGTGATATTAGTTGAGCCCGAATGATGGCTTTCTGAACCACAACAGATTTATGATGGATGTATCAACTACGCTGTCTAGATCCATTAAGACAATGTCTGGATCTGTGTGTGTGTGTGTGTGTGTGTGTGTGTGTGTGTGTGTGTGTGTGTGTGTGTGTGTGTTTGTGCGTGTGTGCGTATATCACCTATATGGTATGTGTTAATGTTTTGATTACCAAAATGAGCTATACTCCATTTTGTTACATTTAATTTGAGACCACTGATAATTGTTTGCCTAACCCATGATGAAGCCACTATGAGTCAGTGGACTTTAAACAACAACACATTTTACAGTCATCAGCAAACTTAGATAACTATAGCCCATGAATGTTGGCCTGGAGGCCTGAGAAATAGATGTCAACTTCAAGTGTGCCCAGCACCAAGCCCTGTGACACACCACTCATAACTTCTTTTGCATTCAAAAGTATCAGTCTGAATATAATCACGAGTTCTGTATTCCCTGAAAAAATAAGGATAAAGACTCAGAGATTCCTATCCAACACATAATATAAGGATATATATATTCTTTTATGCAATCTATAGTTCTATAACTATCATTAACCAAATGGTTTATATGATTAGAAAAACTCAAAACTGAACCTTCCAATATGCCCAGGTCCTTAAATGAATGTACAGTTTCAATCCATGTGTGCTGTATTAAACAATCCCATTTGAATTTCATATGCTTAGTTTTTGATCTATTTATCAGCATTTTATTCTCCTGTGCCTAAATGGCCAGCTTAGCCAAATTCTTATGCAGACATTCTCTAACTGTAACATGTGTAATGTGTTTATCCAATTCCAAGACATCTGCATACAGTCTGTAGAACAACTCAAAAGGAAAAAAAAATAGATCTGAAAGATGCAATCTAAACAAGTATGGACCTAGGAAAGAGTACTGTAGAAAACCATGACTGTAGCCATGAATTTCAAATGCCCAATTGCTGTTTGGTACTTACCATGTCCTATTTGTAAGACATGCAGCTAACCATCTTATCAAGAGTATATCAATACCTAGTTGTTCTAATTTATGAGTGTTCTGTGTATGACATTGTCAAATGCTGAAGTTCAATCTCTATAAATTCCATCACAGCACAATTTTTCATTAAAGCTGTTATATTGTTAGAGAATATCATGTTACAGATGGTAATAGATTTGTTTTCAACATATGCATGCAATATATGCAGGCTGGTATATGGTTTCAAGTCACAGCCTTTCCAGTTCTGACGATAACGTATCCAAGATTACCTTCTCCATTATTTTTCCACAACGTGAAAGTATATTTAAGGGTCTGTCCTACTCCCATTTTCCTTAAAGACAGGTTTAAAAAGTGCAAGTTTCCAATCTTGAGGAGTGTCATTATATTTATATAACATAGTAAATAATAAATATAATGGTAATGCAAGGTCTTGCTAAAGTGCTCTCAGGCCATTATTACCAATTCACTAATGTGCTTTATTTGGTTCTAGCTTAGATAGTTATTTTTCAATATAATCTAATTTGTTTTCTGTATCTGAGGTTAGCAGGATGTGCTAGGACTGCATGTCACCTGCTTTGTGGAGCCAACTGTTTTGTATAAGAGTTTCTAAATATATTCATATATTCATACTCTCTTGTGACCGAGAATAAATCTTAGAATCTATACACAGTTTATTAGTTTGCATGTATCTTCTGTATCTATAAAATGGTTTCATATTATACTCGATATCTTTATATAAATTTTCCTAAATTTTTTCTTGATCTTGTCTCACACTATGCTTAATTTGTTTGTCTGGCTTGTTTATTTCAAAGTTGCAGTTCTACCTGTTTTTCTATTTCTTATATTTTTTTGTCTCCCACCTTAAGTACCTTGTTCTTATGGAAATACATCCTCCTGGCACTGTGTGCCTTGATTCTGATGTTAAACATTTTTTTTTTATTTTTTTACTTTCAAACAGTTTCTCTTTCTGAACTTTCCACATTTGTTCTTCAGCTTTTCCAAAGCACATATCACTCCAATTAGTTTTATAAAGTGACTGGTTTGCTTCCACATAATATTTTATTAATCTTATGTGCAGTGGTTTTGATTTCAGCTTTGCAGAATTATCTAGCAATAAATTATCTTAAAACCCCCATGATCACTTCACATCATCAGTGGTAAAACTTGACATGAAGAAACAATAATTTCTTTAGGAACACAATGTTTAGCGTGTTCCATTGCCTGGTCAGTTTGCTTAAATCTGAAGCAATTGCTGATACTAAACATACATTGTGAATAATTTCCTTACTAATATTGTTGAATAAATATTATTATTCTAGTCCGTTTCTGGTAAATGTAATGACCCCAGCCACCATTAATCTTCCCTCCTGTGTTTCATGCAAAAAAATGTATCGATTGCTCTAGGTCATCAGCACTTGACTTTGGTAGTCTATAAACTCCAAAAATAGTTATAGGTTCCAGGGTTGTCTTTACTGTTACAGTTATACAATCTGTGGGATTGGTGTTATCAATGAAAACGTAATAATCATGTCTCATAACTATCTTAAATCCCTATCATGACATCTTTGCTTGATTTTTTGTTAAAATGTCTGTTACTATAAAGACATTTATACCCTGCTTGAATTGTTTTACAGTCTTTGTTCTTTACCCATGTTTCACAAGCAATAACATCAATATTGTGGGAAAGGATCAAATTTTCCAATAACAAAAACAAAAACCAGACCAGGTCTGATGAAGTCTAGATCTTTCTGGACGAAAGCGCTCATCCTTGGATTTTTTGTCTGAAGTTAATAAAGTGGATTCTGCATTCTACAACTGTGTGGTCATTTGCAGCCTGCAATACTTTGAGTGGGTTAAATTCAGCTACTTCTTTTGGTTTTTGTGTTTATTAAACCCAGAGCTGCTGGAAATGCTACACTTAAAGAAATCCCAATTATTCAGAGCCACATGCTCCAGGAATCTAAACTTTGTCATCACAATGAACAAAACCTGCTGGAGGGATAGGTTTCTGATCCAGAGACTCCCCAGACTCTGGAATAGACTGCCCATACATTTCAAGCAGAGCACCTCTTTGGCCCTCTTCAAAAGGAACCTTGACAATTGGATAGGAGAAAGGAAATTCACCCTGGGGATCACGTCAGTTGCCCTGCTAGACAGGGTCCAGGGAAGTAAATATTGTGGGAAGAAATAGCCAGGGAATTGTTATGGCTAGGCTTGTATAGGCCCTAGAGCCAATAGCCTAGTACCAATCTATGAACCTATATACTCTGAATATTCAGGTTGTTGAATACTAATATCCAGAATTCCAGTGTTGTCAGTGGCATTATCTTGTTCACAGGGGTTGATTGAGCTTTACAGATAATAGATACTTCCTTTCCTAGACATGTTCTATTTTCTTTTTGCCTAACATTATATATCTTCTCAGTCCAGTCATTAATATAGGTAACAACAGTTCTCCAACCTGTGCCACCTACACAAGTATAATTGTCATCAATAAAGCTAAACTTATTACTAAAAATGGTAAACAAATCATCCAACTTTTGGCATGAGAAACACAGATTATCAGTGTTATTAGGTGTTACCGTTAAGTATACATAGCATTTATTAAGCTGTACAAGATATTTGTGCTTCAGCAAATCATTAATGGCATACTCATTTAAGGAATCCATATTAGGAATCCATATTCAGCTGCAAATGAATAAACATTTCAAAAAGAAAAGAATAATTAAAATCTGTTACCACAGAATTCAAAGAGAATTTAAATTACTTGCAATGTCTATGAGAAAAATTGCACAAACAATATAACGCTAAATATTAGCTTAAGTACAATACCTTGTTGCTCTCAGCATACAAGTTGTGAAAATCACATAAAATCTGGAATTTCTTACATCTCGTGAATGAGAGCAGCAGCTTCTGTTCAGTATCACTTGGAATTACACCTCTTTTAAACAGTAATGATTAATAAATCATAAAGCAAGACAGAATTGTTTAGATAAGCTCTGGATTGTCCTCTGTACAGTCTTTGTGAATTTATAGCTGACTAGGCCCCTTGGGATGTTTAGAGTTTGCCTGTCTAAACTAAACTTCCAACTAACAATGAAAATTGAAAGTAAAACTGCAGAATGTAAATCATAGTAAATCTTGTTTACAAGCTATTACTTCCTTCCAAAAACAATGAAAAACAGTGATAAAAAATAAAATATAAATTCAAATAAAAACTTCTCTTAACAAACTACTGCACCGTCAATCATAAACCAATGCAGGATTTTCAGATAAGTTCTATACGAGTGGTCATATCTTTGTAAATCTTTGTGTACATATTATTTTTTTAATTATTTTACTTTGGATATAGTAAGCATAATGTTCAAGTGGGTTCTTACAAACTAATAATGTTATTAAAATGCAGATAAAGTTAGTGTGACAATGACATTGTGGTAATAAACTATAAACCTATGATATATATTCTAGAGTTTGGTGACCATCTACTGCTCTGCTGTATTTATCTGATCAACACACGAAATTTGATGATCTCTGAAAAACTTAAACGGAAGTTTTCAATTTAAACTGTACTTCTGAAAATGCACTTTTACCATATCACTGCTTATGTGAATGTTTTCTTTTCCTGAAATTGTTGCACTGTTTTCCATAGCATAGACTAGATTCAGACCTGCTGAATCTAGTTCTATTTGCATAATTTAAGCACTAAACAAGACCATCTTTTGTTGGAGAAGATTCGCCTGCACCCTAATGGCAGGAGTGTGCAGTTAGAACTCATCTGGTTAAAGGATGCTGGAATAGAGCTCCGTTTTGAGCTTATTTTACTGGTTAATTTGTTTAAATCAGTTTGCTGTCTTTTGCTACATAAGCATCGCATTTGCTCAGGGTTGCACTTGTTTGCACATCATGTACTGCAACGCAGTGGGTGGCCACCATTGGTGGTTATTGATGCAAACACTTTTGTCTACACATTTTCACTTAGTACTCTGCTCATGCTTCATCACTTTGTTCTCACAATTGTTCTTCACTGACAGGTGATACATTCAGCGAAGCTCTTGAGGTACCAACACAGATCCTCCCCACTAGACCTTCGTATTTTTTGTCCATTTCTCCTACCCTCTACTTTACCTGGTCCTTCCTGTCCTCTTCTTGTTTTCTGACCACATCAACTTACCTAGCATTATGTATGTACAACTTCCCACAGTTTCTCCAGCCAGCCTGTTCAACGTGGGCATCCTGAGGCAATGTAGCAATTGCCTCATGTACACTGACAACCCACTTTTTCTATTCCACACAAATTCATTATGTGAGAGATGCATCTATATCAAGAATCTAGAATCTAGGTTCTCTTGCTCACCAGTCAGTGGATCTGATAATAAGCAGGTTGTCAGCATGCACACCTCACCTCTGGCACCTACCAAACCAACAACATATAAACCTACATATGTGGAGGTCCTTTCCTGAAGCTTAAATAAACATCAGAAATCTCCCAAACACAAACACAAGCATGTTTCAAATAATACATCCTCTACAAAACATAGTACACACAGTATATCACACACCAGTGTCTTACCAGCCCCTAATGCACAACACAAAAACAAACATCTTTGTCATAGGTGACACAGTTGTGAGACAAACAGATATCCATCTCACCAGGCTGGATAAAGACAAGGTCATGGTCAGCTGTCTGTCAGATGCCAGAATCTGCACATCATACACACACACACACACACACACACACACACACACACACACACACACACACACGCATCTCTCAACAACAGGCATTGTTATGTCACCATCATAGTCCATGTTGGTGTGAACAAATTGAGATGTACCTCACTGGACTATATTAAGAGAGACTTGAGTGAGCTCTCTGATTATGTGCCTCAGGCAGATATGTCCCTAGCCTTAAGCTGCATTCTACCTTCTCCTAGGATGTTACCTTAATAGAAAAAAAAATAGTATCCCTAACATCTGTCCCACACCTAGTATCTCCAAAGAGTAGGTCTTAACGCTCTTTCCAAGGCCAAAATCACAGCCTCTATGAGACCAGACAACATCCTAGTCTGTGTTCTACATGGGTTAAAACAGGAACTAGAATCATGAATGGGCACACTTTTCAACCACAACCTAAGCACTGGCTTCATCCCAGCAGAAAGGAAAACAGCTACCATTATCCCTTTGCACAAAGTGGGTGCACCCATGGATCTCTATTAAACTGGCAAAAGAGCATTTCATATTTTGAACGTTCGACCAAACAAAATGCAACACTCTCTCTCTCTCTCTCTATATATATATATATATATATATATATATATATATATATAAATGGGTTACCTTTAGTTCATTGAAAGACCACTCCATCGAAACCCACTTCTTCAACACAGCAAAACATCGACAACCTGAGAGTTGACGTTTCCCACATGGTAAGTAACCGTTTGGCCATCAACCTGAACTTTGCCCCGTACCCCTGTGGTACTGCATTCTTGGAGTTGGAATATTAAGTAAGGGGGGGTGTGGGGAGTATAGACCCCCATATGTGTGTGTTTGTTTTAATGGTAGATTTCGATTTCTGGATGGTCAAATGGTTAAATGGTTACTTACCGTGTGGGAAACATCGTCGATCAAGTTATTGATGTTCTGCCGTGTAAAAGCAGTGGGTTTCGATGGAGTGGTCTTTCGATGAACTAAAGGTAACCCATATATATATATATATATCTATATAAAAATATATAGACAAACACACACACACACATACACACACATATATATATATATATATATATATATATATAAAATATAAATACACACATACACATGCGCACACAAACACACACACACATACACACACACACACACACACACACATATATATATATATATATATATGTGTATGTATATATATATATATATATATATATATATATATATATATATATATATATATATATATATATATATATATAAATATATGTATGTATAGACAGAGAAGTGAGAGATAAATATATGCATACGTGGGTTTTGCTACCTTTGTTGAAATGTGTTTTATTTGACACCATTTGTGGGACTGGCAAATTTGCCCTTCCCCTGAGAATTGTGTAATCTTGGAATTAGTATATATAATTAGAAGGGGTTGTGGGGGGTTCAGGAGGGCTTTCCCACTGTACAAAGAGACAATGTTTTCTTTTTCCTTTCTTTTTTTTTTAAGTTTTTGCATGTGCAGAGACTGATGTTCAGTGCATGTGCAAGCTGAAGGGCATAATGTTAATCATAAGGTGCCGGTATTATGTACTTTGACAATACTTTGTCACTGATGAAAGCATTAAGTCTACATTACAGTGCTATGATACTAGTAGGATTGTTTTGAACTAAAGTAATTCATATTTCAATGAAGAAAGCTTTATACCATTCTGCTGTTAAAACATTGGTTCCCTAGTGTTTAAATTAGTCAAAAAAAAAATCATTTTTATCAAGATCTTTTAATTTTTTTTCAACCTTGAGTTTATGAAGAAGTCAATTTAAACTATTTATGTTAACTGATGCAAACTTTCTTTAATTTTTGTATTTTCTTAAAAATAAAACATTCTCATAAATTTAGATTTATATTCAATAAAGTGTGACAGGACCCAATTTTGACAGTAATTGGCTGAAATTATAGTGGAGTCATTCATTATATCACATTAAAATTTAATTGATTTCAAGAAAAGAATGTTAATTGTGATTCTACATGGCTGGTCTGTTAGGCAGTGAATTCAATCTGGCCATGCAACTCACTATCAAAACTGCACTGACCAAGGAGTACATGCAGACAAATCGCAATTTGTGAAAATGCAGTGGACAAAGGAGTAAGTGTTTCCAAAGTAAAGAAGAAAAGGCTACCTTAAAAGAAAAAAGAAAGGAAAAACAAACAATGTGCTGCATGGCACTAACTTTCTCGTGTATTTAGGGAGGTGAATGCCTGCAAAAGTAGAATAATTAATTATTCCATTCAGATTTAGTCTTGCCATTATGAAAAGTGCATTAGTCTTATAAATTTGTCTGCACAGGGCAGCAAAACAGTGCATAACAAGTTTTGTACATCGCACTTCAGTAGACTGACAGATGTGAACAGTACAGTAGTAATATACAGCAGCATATAACTAAACTCGGTATCACAATAACTCTTAACAGCTTAGCTGAATAAACTGGGACATATGAGGGGATAGGGGAGGACAAGCGCCCAAACTAAGTTACATAGTTTGAATGCGTCTCTTACATATTTAGAAAGTGGCTCAAATAACAGGTTCTGCTTTGTCATCCATGTTATCAAGCAAGCTGCTTGGCATATGTAGTCTGGGAAGCACTTTACATAATCGAATTACTGAAATCTCAAATGTCATATGGTCGAGACCATATGATCGACATTTCAGTAAATCGAATATGTAAAGTTTTAAAAAATAACACTTTACTTACCTTAAAACGTTACATGCACACAGAGGAAAGGCTTCTTGTACGCTCTGTGTGTACGTAATGTTTTTATCTTTTTTGTGGTGTTGACAGGAAGTGGGAAATCTCCCGTTTTGTGCTTCCGCATACAGCGCAATATGGGAGATTTCCCTTTTCCCCACTGTAGCGCAATCTTGGAGTTGGTATATTTAAGTAGGGGGATTGTGGGGGGCACAGGGGGGCAAAGCCCTCCTGCAAAAGCGATGTTTGACTTTTTTTTTTTTTTGGGGTTTCATTTTAGAAGTTCGAGTTTCCAAAACTCGATCTTTTGGTCTCGACCATATGAGGTTCGAGATTTTGGGAATTCGAGCTTCTAAAGTTAATCCGTAGTCTGACACTCAGGAGTCTGTGACTATTTACTGACTGTTGTCCTTAACAATTGGCAGAAAAACAAAAACTGTACATGGAATAGACCAAGTATAGTAGGTAAAATCATGAATCATTGAGAGGTATGCCAGCTGAGTAACTTACAAAACAACTAATGTCACAGTGCATTAGCATACCTGACAAAATCCTTAAGCACAGCCACTAAACAATGGCAGAAATTGGGATACCAGTGTAGTGGTTAACATTAAATGCAGACTAAAGGGAAACCTGTTATTCTAGTGACTGTTCACCTTTTGAATACAATCTAACACTCTGTCCCAAATTTTGTAGAATGTCTGAGATGTCGCACGCTGCATTTTTCCTTTCCTAGGAACTTTTTTTTGTTGTTGTCAGGCCCACAATGTTGGTGCTTACACTATGTATTGACAAATGTCTGGGTTTCATACTTCCCATAATTTAGAATCCACAGGGTAATGCCATGCCCACAAATCTACTGTTTATCTAACAGTTGTAGTGACATTAAGAACTCACTAGGCTATTGGCCCTGAGGCCCTTACATGCCTAGCCAAGAATTTAGCCCATGTTCCAACAAGTCAAATCCTGATGCCCCTAACAAGCAGGGGCACAGGTGGAATCCCAGGGGTGTATTTTCTGTTCTCCATCCAGTTATACAGGCTGCACTTAAAAAGGGCTAGTGAGGTACTCTGCTTAACATGGAGAGGAAGTCTATTCCACAGATGGGGGAGTCTCTGGGACACAAATCTGTCAATTCAGTACCTGAGACTAACACCATTTGTGACATAGCAGAACTGGTTTTAACTAATATTGTTTTTTTGTTTCATAAAATTATATATAAACAATGTAAAGGAGTAGCCATAAGTACACCCATGGCTAATAGCTATACAAATTTGGTTATGAATAAATGAGAACTTGAATTTATTTTTTTTCTGAAATGAATAATAGCTTTCTTAATAATGTTTTGTTTTACAGGCTTTTTGTGGATTATTTGCTTTTGATATGGAATGTTTTTTTTTCTGCATTTTCAGACTTTCTATTATATTTAAAGTCAACTACTGAATTTTTATGGTTTAAACATACCATACATTATACAGAAATAGACTTTTTAGACATTAGATTGTTCAAGGAAACCACTGGTATAATTGAAACTACATTATTTAAGTAAGACGTCAGGAAAAATACATATGTGCACAAGAGTAGTATGCACCTTCCTCACGTTTTTAAAAATATACTGAAAAATCAGTTTACCCATGTGGCTAGACTGAATACAAGAAAAGAAAACACGGATAAACAGTTTAATAACATGGCCAATGATTTTTTAAAAAGATGCTGTAAGGAACACAATGTAATGAATATAGCAACACAAATACAGCAAGACAGAATTAAACCTATATTTTTCTGATAATCACATTACTTCATCAAGCAATAATAAAGTTTAGGACACAAAACAGCTTTATTTAGGTGTGTTCTACTCTGTGATGTTCATAATCATCAAATACAGGATATTATTAAAAAACACTGGTACATATTCAATGTATTCCTACTTTTAAAGACATAGGAGTAGATAAGCTTACCTTTGGATATAAAAAAATCTAGAAATTTAAAAAAAATCATCTCATGTTATAAGGAACAGGAGAAGTATATAAACACAGCATCTATATCCAAGTATGGAACCCAAAATGTAACAATTGTCCATACTGCAGGTATGTCTCTACAGAAACAACTTTTAAACATCCAGTTAGTCTACAACCAATCCATCTTAGATGCCATGGGACATGTAATACCAAAAACATAATATGCATGCCAAATGCCTGAACTGTAGTGCCTTCTATATATGTAAAACAAATAGAAAGTTCAAAGAGAGAATATGTGAGCATATATCTAACATATGAACACAGGTAGACACAAATGCATTATACAGGCATATTAAACAAGCAGACACATCACAAGAATTTTGCTTTTTTATTTTACAAAATATACAGAAATGCTTAAGAGGTGGTGACCTGAACAACCACATAGAAATTATTGAAAATAAGTGGATGATACTTTTTAAGGCACACTGTCTACCTGGTCTCAATGAAAGTGTGACAATGTGGATGACAATAAAGCCAGTTCTGAAAGATAAACAAAATAAAATTAAATAATTTTGATATACAGATAGATGTAAAAATTTTAACATACAGCTTTTAGTTACATGCAGATATTTGTATTTTTTAGTATTCTTAGTATGTGTAAAGTATTGATGTATGTATTGGTCTTTTTTGTGTGTTACCTCTTTAAAGGTGAAGTCTTATGACCTTTTTCTTTCTGTATTTAGGTCATGCATTTTAAATCAGCTGACTATTTGCCAGAAGAAGCTTGTACTGGTGAAAGCCTAGTACTAGCAAGCTATAATAAATTACCTGCTGTTTAAGTATCAAGTGTTGTGGTGCCGGTTTACTTTACACTTTGTTTTATTTTACACAAATCTGTCCTGCCAACAAGTCCTACTGATGTCACATTGCACGTGCAGGTTACTTGAGTGAAGCTTGACTTGCAGATATGCAGCAGTCCCATCAAGGCAGGCTCTGAGACTGCTTTGTATGCCAGACAGAGGTCACTGCTAAGGAGTCGGTATGAGACTAAGTTGAGGGACAGAGCCATTAGCCTATCTGTGTAGGGTAGATGTTTGAGGCCATGGATTCCCCTGGTGAGGAACCTCTGTTGTCTCTCCAGCTGCTGCATCTGCTTTGTGAGGTACATGCTGAAAGGGGTATTGTACTCAATAATGGATCTTATAAGGGAAGAATACAGGGATTTTATGACCTCCCTGTCCCTTGAAGAGATACCCTTCCTTATGAGGTAGGCCATGTAGAAAGTCTTCCGAACAACTGAGGCAATGTGGTGGTCAAAAGTCAGGCTGATATCGACCTGGGTGCCATAGACCCTCATGACTGATCGCGTGGTTAGGACCTTATCAATGTGATAATTTGTGGGGACATCACTCTCCTCAAAGAGGATGATGATACATTTTTTGACATTCAGTTTGAGGTCATGTTTCTGGTACCAGTCATTTGTTTAGGTGAGACTGTCTTGGAGGATGTCCACATCACTAGGGGAATTGATGACAGTGCCCAGCTTGCAATCAGCCCACTGGTTTTGGCCTGCACCTCATTAAAGTATAAGCCAAACAACAGAGGCCCCAACACTGATCCCTGGAGTAAGCCACCTTTGAGGTGGCTTCCCCTATTTTGACTAGGTGGGTTCTATCAGTGAGCCAGTTTGCTACCCATCTGGTAACAAGCGGACTGATGCCTAGTTGAGAGAGTTTATTAATTACACGTGAGTGGGGAATAGTGCTGAAGGCTTTGGCCAGGTCAAGGTAGGCGGTGTGCACCAACTTCCCCTCGTCCATGGATTTGGTGACTGTCTCAAATAAAGTTGACAAAGTTTAACGGGCATAACCTTCCCTTGATGAATCCAAACTGTGTGGGCTCAAGTGTTTTGAGGTTGCCAATGTCCTTGTTTATGAGGTCTGTGATAATCCATTCCATGGCCTTGTAGATCAGACTAGTTGGGCTGATGAGTCTATAACTTCCTGGATATGGGATGCTCCAACTTTGTGCAAAGGGATGACAGTTGCTGTCATCCACTCGGCTCGGACAAAGCTGGTATTCAGGATTTGGTTCAATAGGATGTCTAATGGTGCTGCAAGTTCCTGCTGAGTTCATACAGGATGCAGCCTGGGATGTTATTGGGTCCCACGGAGGCTGTATTTTTTTTTGCCTTTGAGAGGGCAGTGATGACTTGATCTCTAGTGATAAGGAGAGGGGGCAGGTGCCAGGGATGTCCTGATTTACTCATGGGGTTACAAATTGGTGAAGTTTTAACTGAATCTGTCTACCAGCAGGTTGGCTATATCTATATCTTCCTCTTCTATGCTTGCAAGCTCATGATGTCATACTTTCCGCCATTTTGATTACCACATTAAGTGTTCAATCACACTGTCTGTCATAGGAGAGGTGTTTCCTTTCTGTCTTCTCTCAGAGTGATCCAGGTTTGAATACTTTGATGGTAGAGCCATAAAGTATCCACTTCCTGGGAATAAAGTGTGGTTGTAGGAGGCAGTCCACATCTTACTGGAGGACAGTCCACTTTCAGGCATGTATTACTCAGCAAAGTAGCACTAAGTGGAATAAAGGTTTTGTGGTGATGTGTTCAGGCTAGGGGCATTTCTTTATCGCTGGTAAGGGAACCAGTCTATGTTTCCAGTGCTGCTTATTCTGAACAACAGTAAAAACTCTGTTACTAACACATGACCATAAATGGAAAAAAATGCAATTATATGACACATTTTTGCAATGTGGCTCTGTTCTACCATGGATAAGTTTTACAGTCTTCAACCACGCGTCATCAGTTGCCAAATATATTTACTACAAAGTTGTAATGGAAAAGGCAGAACAGTACAGTATTCTTTCCTTATCACCTATATTTTCTAGCCATGTTATTAGTATAAAAACACACACACAAACACTAATCAGATCAATTAAAACATTTTCTGTCAAAGTCTCTGAAAATGTCCACCCTTTTAATTCGGAAACACAGAACTATTATGACCACTTACTTTAATGACCAACATTGGGCTGTTCTCACAATGAAACTGGTAAAAGAGGCCTTCAATATGTGAGATTTCTGTGTTTTTTTAATATCAATACAGTGTATGAAGCTCTGCAAATTTACAGATGACAGACAGCATGACTGAGCAGTGAACACAACAGAGTTCAGTAACTTAAACTGCAGTGCAGTGGTATATGATGTGTTCATCCATACTCTTTATGGAGTGCTGTGTTGTCTTCATGCCAGAGTCCACAGACAAATAATATTCTAGTATATGGTATACAGTACTACCTGATAATCACCATCACCATACTCCCAGAAACAGTCTTTCTGATTATTACATGTTTAGGATAATTCACCCCATCCCCAGGTGCCTGCTGTTTCTTTTAAGGACGCATGGTCTTGTTAAGTGCTGTAGAATCCTCAAGCATTTCCTTCAAAGTCTTTGATGAAACTGCTTTGGGTAGATCATTCATTTTCATACGCCCTGCCTCCTACCACCATAGTACCGTACAACTACTGATGCTATATAATGCACCAGTGACATGCAATATGTATTTATTTAGCTCCTGCTGCATTGGACCATTTATTTCATGTTGTAGTACATTCAGTACATACTGGAAGACATTTGTGGTCATTATTATACTTTTTGACTGTACATACATATGATGATATTCACTCTGTACTTCACTTCACCCTAAACATGGAGGACATCCATAACCACTACTGGTATTTGAACAGTTACTTATTTCATCATGTTTCTTCTGTGTGAATACAACAGAGCAGAATAAAGACTGATGTAAAAAATTGAACTTGCATTTGTTTTATGTACGTTAAGAAATAATGCATAAGAAGTGAAGAAAAGGGTAATTAGCAATCAGTTTATTTATTGTGAAGTCCACAGTGACAATATATTAAACTGTCAGTTGCCATGACTGCCACACCTTATAACTTAAAATAGCAAAAAAAAGCATACTAAATGATTATACTTTTGTCTTTTGTTCCTTGGACAAAGCTGTGAAGCCTTTTCCACTCTTGTACTGAAGTTGACTGCTGAGTCATTTATTTTGTTTTAATTAACATAGTATTTCAGTTCATTTTAATATCTGCAGTTAGCATGATTGCCATTTGTACATTATAATATATGTTGTGATAGCATAAGGATGCCCCCAGCTGAAGAAACTTCAGAAAAATACTATTTAACTATAGTAATATTTTGCTTTTCAAGCAACTGTTGATATTACAAATTGAGTAATCTGAAGAGTTAACAGCCTAAAATATTACAGGCAAACTCTAGAGCCAATGAAGGATCTCAGTAAAATCTAACGAATCACAGAATGTGTAATGATATCAATGCACAGTATGCACATTTGTCATGTTCCAACTTTAATACACCACTCAAACACCAAAAGACCTTTGACGACCTTTATTGTTTAACATAATAAAAATGATAAATGCATGAAACTTTATTAAACACAATACAACTTCAATTCCTTGGAAGAGAAAACATAAAATAACTAACCATAACGGCAGGGTAACCACTCACCCTTGGAATAAGCAGTGTCCCCATTTGCTTGCTTATCCTCCCACTTACAAGGCAGCGTTCCACCACTCACCTTCAACATCTCTTCACCAATCCAAACCACCAAGTGTGAAACACTTCCACCATCAATCTTTCACCAACTCAAAATCTTTCCACCAATTATCTGCCAGAGGGGGAACAGAAGAGGGGCAAGCCCATCCCTCTTCTCTGCCCACCAGGCCCACGGGCTGTTGCCCCTCACACCTTACCCCCTCTAAGCCCACACTAAAAAGAGCCCTTCTTATGACTAAAATTCAACTGCTCCCCCATTAATACCCTGTCACCTACTGATGTAAAAACTAATTGCTGAGCCCTGCCCTCTCTAGCCACATGCAGTCTCCTTCCCCATGCTACTGGACACATCCATTCTGACCTAACATCCCCCAAGACTATAGTTGTCCCTTTCCCTTCTTGATTGGCCTTCAGTGACCTCAACCTAATGTGCATCACCCTTGGCAGTATCAAAACCTCATCCCAAACCAATGACCCTAGTAACTCTGACATGCGAAAAGCTCCACAGTACATCCATGCACTCAATGTACCCCACGTCACATATACCTCTGAGCTTCTGCATACTCTGCTTAAACCCTGCAATAACATTCTTAAAATTCCTATAGTCATTGGTCATCTCCTATTCCTAGAAGGACCTTCCCCTCTACCCCAACCTTTCTACATGCACCCAACTATCCAGGACTTAGTCCAATCCTCTAACTTGGCCGGCCAAGCAAACATACCAATTCCTGCAAAACCACTCTGACTGATCTTACTGCCTTGCCCTGTACCCTCAGCATTGCTAAGTAATGCAACAAAAACGTTCCAACCACACACATTCTTCTTCTGATAATTGCCTCACAAACTATCAAAGTCATGCAATGTCCTACCATACTCTTTCCTGGTGGATACCACCCACTACTGCTGCACCAACCCACTGATCACTGCTGCCCAATCTGCCAAATCTCATCTGGTACCACAATGGGGTCTGTTCTGCTGTCGGAGCCACCTGCCAAAACCTGAAAAACTGATAACAAGACAGGCTGTCAGCTATCTCATTCTTCACCCCCAGCACATGCACTCCTCTAAAATGAAAAAGTAATCAAGAAACTCTGCAATACTAGCTTATGAAGAACCAACAGCAAACGTGAAGATTTAGCTGTCTTAACCTGTAACACTTTCACCACCACAAAATTGACTGAATTAACCACTACCTTCCTACCCCTCAAATGATCCTGCCACACCACTAATGCTGACCAAACAGGAATAAGTTCCAGGAAGGCAACACCCCGCTTCCAATCATCAGGCCAAAGAGGAGGCCATGGCATTGAAAACCATTGCCCCGCAAAAAAAGCTCCCATACCTAACCCTCCAGATGCATCTGTAAACAACTGTAAATCCACTTGACCTACCCAGTTTGTCTGCCAAAATGTGATCCCATTAAACCCTGTAAAAACTGTAACCACAAAGCTAAGTGCTCCCATGCTAACTTGCTAACACTTACCATGTGGTGCTTACTTTTACCACCTTTCAAAAAGAAGGCCACAGACCTATAAAACGTAAGTCCAGGATGCACTGCCCTGCAAGCAAAATTCAACAACCCCAGCAACTCCATGAGATCTCTCACCTGAACTTTACTCTTAGACCTCATCAACATTATTTTCTCCTGTAGTGGAAGTACCTTCACTCTGGGCAAATGAAATAAACCTAGACCCTAATCCACATTCAGTCCCAAGCACCTTTGCTGAGCCCTCCAGCTTATGTTTAGCTAATGGTATTCCCAACACCTCACACATCCCCACAAACTAATGCATCATCACCTGTGCCCCCTCTTTCCCCTCAACCACTAGCAAAAAGTAATCTAGGTAATGTAATACTCTTTGCCCTTCCACCCTCTGTTGCCATATCCAATGCAAGGCTGTACTAAACTTTTCAAAAGTGGAACATGCCACTGCACATCCCATTGGCATAGCTGTGTCAAAATAAAAACTCTCCCCCACTACCATGCCCAATAATGGCCAATCCTCCTTCCATACCGGCAAAAGAGAAAAGCCGACTCAATGTCGGCCTTGACCAGCCAGGGATCCTCAAAACTTCTAATGATGTGGACAGCATCATTCAAGGCCACATACGATACTCTGACTTCCTCTGCAGGGATGAAATCATTGACCGAGTTTCCTTCCAGGTAAGATAAATGATGTATTAAATGAAACTCACCCGGTTACTTCTTGGTAACCAAACCTGACGGTGACACTTTAAACTGAGTAAAAGGCGGACTATCAAAATGCCCTACAACCAACCCGCCTGACATTCCTTCTTAATCAGTGCTCCCAGTACTTCCTCCCTCCCTTGCACTCACTTCAAATTTTTTCTCACCTTACCATCACCCACTAAACTAGATTTGATCGAAAACCCCCTCAAAAAACCCTCAACCAGTTTCACTGATACTGCCAGCAACTCCTGCAGGACATGCACCTTAATAGGTGACTGGGTCCCCTGAGTACCCTCTAACTCTCTGCAAATGCTCCCCTTTGGCCACGAATATTGGCCCTACCCTGCATCCCTTGCAGCCCAATTCTATCCTCTCTGACCCGTAAAGGATGAAACCTGACCCCCAAACTGACCCTCACCTCTCCCACACTGTGTCACTGGATGCCCTCCCATATACTTTAAACTGGTATGAGTGAATATGCAACCTGTCCAGAAACATCTCCCCATATTAAAAGCCCACCATACTCCAACACCCCATCTGTAGGCTTATCTGCTCTATATCCTAACCCGAAGCTGTCCATCATAGTAGACAGCCAGATATTCAGGTGTCTAACCTCCAACCAAAAGGACTTGTCAACTGCCTATCTCTCATGGAATTTCTGATCTTACCGTAGCCATGCATTACCTGGCCATATCCTTTGTGCCTCTCATATAGTCAGAAAATAGGCCAAGAAAGGATAGCCCAAAGTGCTAGCCCTTTCCAACCAAACCACCATGTAATATATGAAACCCAAGACCTAATATTCCCATGTCTTCTGCCAAAACTTGCTTATGACCTAATGCAGCCAAGGCAGCCCAAAGATCCTTCCCATTTGCCATCTCAGCCTCTATCAGGCACTGTACCCCATTCAGCATCAATAAACTCAAAAATATATACGTATTTTCCTCTGCAAATCTTCTCCTACACCGCAAGCGAGATGTGAGGAGTCAAAAGAATTGCTGCATCCTCCTGTCCTAAAGCCTGTGTCATCAAACAATCCCCCAGTCATGTCTCAAATTCTGACCCTACGTCCTCTATGTAATGGTCGATGTTCTCTTACAACAACGAAAGGGTACTATCAAAACTCAAATCATGACCCGCTAATGTCTGCAAACCCACACCAACGGCCATGTCTCCACCTACATCCTGCGAGACCCTGGGCCTTTTGTTAATCCTGCCTTGCATCCCCACACTCAAACCCAGGCACTCGCTCCCTGCTACCTGTCCTTCAGCTTCCACCCCAGCAGAGCCTAACAAATCACTATCTGTCAGGGCTAAAGGTGGTGCCACTCGTGTTTCAACCTCCGTTGTCCTCTAATTCCACTGTCAGCATCTGCTGTGGTCACTTCGCTCTGGATGCTCATGTACTGTTCCCTGTCTGCCATCTTAGGACCCTGTGTGCTGGTAGTTTCAGCCTCAATCGGCATCTCCCAGAACAAGTGCCATGATACTCACCAATTTCTGCCTCAAAGCCTGTACCTCTGTCATGATTTTCCACTTCACTACCTGAAAGACAAATAGACACCAAGTACCAGAGAAAGATAGAGAGAGAAAAAAACACTTTAAAACCTATATCAATGCCAGCCTGTCCATACCTTAGGGTAATAACTCCCTCCACTCAATACTGCAGCACGTGCTCACAGACCCCTAGCCCAGCCCCAAGAAAAGGTAGGAGATCCAGAAAGTCATTCCTACCAAGTCCTGAATCTAGGACCCTGCACACTACCCACACAGCAACATCCCACCACACCCTCCAAGATAAAGGCTAATATCTCAGTGTACAAGACCATTCAGGCTTAGCCAAAACCCAGAGGTTAGACTCAAACCCTGTGCCTTTTGTCATTAAGGTTAAGATCTTAACATAAAACTCTAAATGATATCACTGCCAAATCTCAAACCCAGGACACCATGCATTATAGTCAGAGCAAGGCACCACTAAGCCAAACTAGCTTACACAACCCCAAAATCACTTATGAATTAACTAACTTCTCTTTCTTTTTTTATTAGTTTTTAATTCTGAATGCCCGCAGCGTTACTGTGCATGCATGGCCATCCTTACAGTGCAGAGGAAAGTCTGTGAAATGCCACGCTGCCTCCTCTCTGCCTATTAACCACCAACAAACAAAGACCTACATAAACTCAACCCTCATCCAGCTGCCAGACATCTCCAACCCTCACCTGCTACCCTCCAAAGTGCTATTTTAACTCTTATTTCCCCCTCTGTAATTTTTCTTTTCATATTAAGTAATACCAATGGCGCTAGTACGTATGCATGAAAAGCCATATAGCCAGAGAGAAGCTGGCAACATGACACGGAGCCTCGCTTCTGCCTACTAATCACCAACAAACCTGAACAAAACTTCAGCTACAACCCTAACCCCCAGACCAACTACATGTTCTATTTAGTAGATACTTTACTTATTATATATATATATATATATATATTCACACACACACACACACCACCGGCATTACCGCTCATGCGAGGCACAGCACTAACAGCCAGAGGGAAGCCCATGAAATGACACGCAGCGTCCTTCTGCTCGCTAACCACTAATGAACCTGGGGACCAAACCAAAACAACTCCACTTTCTTTTCTTTAGTTTTAACTAATACCACCGCACCACCAATGAACACCAACAATCCCCTAACCTCAATAGCACACCAACACATGGAAAACACATCCCATTCCTCAAGGAGACCCACTCAACTGTATGAAATCAAATTAAAATGGAACCATTTGAATGCTGAAGGGGCCAAAGACCAAGCTAAAACCCACGAGTAAAGTTTAGCTTGGATAACACAGACAATACCACAATAACAATATCGGCGCACAAATCATAGTTAAGGTCTTCAATACCACCCATGCAGCACTGCAGTGGGTGGAACGGTTGAAAACTTGATCTCAAGGATAACGGGGGCTAGCTTCATTTCTCAAAACCCTCCAGCATCCAGTCCACAGTCACCACTCCCACGCAAGCCCTAGAATCCCAACAGAAGAAAGAAAAAAACAAAACATATATATATATATATATATATATATATATATATATATATGTGTATATATATATATATATATATATATATATATATATATATATATATATATATATATATATATATATGTATACACACACACACACACACACACACACACACACACACACATCATTCCTCCTTCCTGTTCCTTATAAAACAGGGAAACTGTACTTACCTTACCATCTTTTGTAACTACCCAAGGCCTACCTTACACCACCTCAGGTCATCAGGGAATATGATCCTGCTTCAACAAGATCACATCAAATGTGACTCCCAACAACCAAATCTCACCTCAAAAGCCTTCAAGACCCACCCCCGACCTTACCTCACTTCCTCCCTTAGCCTCCAACCTGCTTAACCGTTTCATGCCTACTCTCTTCAAAACTCACTTAACTACTAACCTTACCTGTTTCTTCCTCTTAACCCCCCCCACCCATTAAAGATGTCTCATGACAACTTCAGCTGTTCCAAACATCATATAGAATAATTTATTTAAACAACTTGTAAAACAAGTATTATTTATTGATACATCATTTGGAATACTTTGTATAACTGTAGAGACCATGTGGGAGTTGGCATACAGTTTTTTTTTTTTTTTTTTTTTTTAAAGTGGGATACAGTGAAGAGTAACAGAAAAAGGGCTGAAATGTCTAATGAATATTTTGTTCTGTACTGTTTTCCTCTGAGTCTAAGATGGGCATCACTAAAATGATTTGGCTGCACAACACATGAAGGAAGGGATGAAGTAGTTTATTACTGATTAGGAAACTTGGAGCAGGCAGATGAGATGGTACAGGGATTAAAGTAAAAGCAGAAATTTCTGAACAGATTTTAGTATGTATCTGCTCTGAGAGAAACAATGCTTCATAGAAGGTAACAGTTTCACAGCTGAGAGGTGCACAAGGTGTTAAATGCCTTTGAGAAGGTCATGATAGATGGAGTGGCAAACTGGGATATGTATAATAGCTAAGAGGGAGATGTTATGAAGGAGGGATACTTGTGTGCTGTTGGCTACATTATTCGGGCAGGTTATATATACATTATAGTCTCTCTCTGTCACCAATATAAATTAAAGTTTTTATCGAAGCCCAGTAGAGACCAACAATTCTATGAGGGACATGAATACCTATGAGAGGAGGTAATATGGCTAGAACAAACATATCCAAGAGAATAGAAAGTCACATTAATAATAATCTAATTATATCATTCTTGAGTAAAAACAAAACAATGTATTGATCTGTCAAACAATGCAAAAAAAAAAAAAAAAAAAAGGAGGGGGGACAAAGCCAGTACTCTGTCAAAGAAAATGCTACTATAATGTCAATATCAAGTAAGCACACATTTAGTTATATAGTTCAGATAAACATTCATTATTATTACAGCAAGTAAATTCTGCCAGTGTCATACTACCATCTGAATTTGCTTACTACTTTAATAAAAACATATCCCCATGTGCATAATTTAAAATTTCTACAAAAACATATAAAATACTCTTGTTTAATTTATGGTTTCATTTAAAACCTACACAAATTATTTAAATGTCCGCAGCACCAAAATTCCAGTTAAGTCTTTTAATGTACTTATTATTTCCAACCACTGAATAAATGACCTTTATTAAAATGTGTTTTTGGGGAGGAGACGTTTCTTTCTCAATCTTGTGTATTTATTTTATTGTAAGTGAACTTGTCCAAGACCCTTTTTCATCCATCACTAAATACAAGAAGACATACCATCAGATTTTTTAAAAAAATCAAAAGGGTATGCTTTTTTCAAAGATACTGATATCCATTGTATTTTACATGACAAAATTAGCAAACACATGTAAGTGTGGTATCCAAGAAAAACAAGTAAGTCACAAACACTATACAAGAACGCTACTACTTCCAAATATAACTTGCACCAAGATTCTTAGCTTTTTACCTTAAAATACTGTAATGCAGTTTTGGATATAAAGTATTCAATAAGTAGATATAATTATTAGCACTGCTATAAAAATTTTCTAAACATAACTGGCAGCTGGAAACTGAATGCATTTAATCTTTTTCAATGAGCTTTACAATGCGAACCAGAAGGGGTCCATGGCACTTGATTGCAAACATTAAGAAACACATCAATAACAATAACATAACATGATGCATCCCTTTCTTTGGCAGATTTGTTAGCCAGGCAATGGTCCAGAGTCCTTATCCCCAAGGTAGATGAGCTGTCCTTTATCACATGCTCATTCCTATCAATGTTATCACATGTAAAGCTGAATTTTATATTGTTTGCTACAGAGCTCCTGAAGATATGGTTTTGCTTTCATGCTGATCACTGTGGTTATTCTCAATACTTAACAGTACTTCTATGCTTCATGTGAGGAAAATAATGCTGACAATTTGCTCTCACAAGTTTCAGTATACCGGAGTTTCGGAACTAAATTGGATTAGCCAGGCATATTTTTTCTAAGTGCAATGCTATCTCCAGTGAGGATTCTTCTTCATTATGCAATGTCAAGGCCTACAGATGCATCACTTATACACCATCTAAGATACTGCAAGCTTAATGGGAAACGACAAAAAAGACTCTTTTTGCTTTTTATTTTGTAGTTTAAATTGTATTTATAACTTTCTGTTGTGATAGACACAGGAATATTTTACATATGTATCACAACTGCTATAAAAAACAATTAATACATTTAAAAAATGCTGGCAACTGTAAACATGAATGAAAAGAAATGCAGTTTATTATTTCAGCTGTATTGAGACATAAATGGACATCCTTTGGAAAGTTATCTTCCCTGAAGGCTGGCTGACCCAGCAATTAGTTATATGGCATCCTGTGCAGGCAAGTAGCCACTTACACACCAGCATTTATTCATAAGTAAGGAAGAAACTGGCCTGTGTTTAAGTCGCCATGATTTCCTGTCTTGGAAAGGACTTCTAACAAATCTGTGCCGGTTTTCTCGTAGAAGCACAAAATCATACAGCTCAGCGACACTAATACTTAGAAACAGATGAATGCTGCTAGTTATACTTGGCTGGTGATTTCACTGCAATATGCACAAGCTACTGATTTTACATCAATGTGCATCACTTCATCTAAAGATGAATTTTGTTAGTTACAAGGACTGGTAAACCTTCTCTAATGTGTCACAGCACCTCTTAAGAACGATTTTATAAATATTCTGCCATAATTATCTAAAAGTATAATTCCTTCTGCCTCCTCCCAAACCATTAATAATTTTAAGTTATGTATTCCTTCTTCCTTTCACAGATACTGTTCTAAGGGCCTGTTCAAACAAAGCTTGTTTTCTAGTCAGTTAACAATAATATATGTTACAGAGCCATTTCTTTTATTTTTTAGTTTACTGTATCTGTTCCATTCATGCTCATAAAAACCACTATGCATAATGTCTGGACGGCATGCACAGTCAATTGCAGAAATGCATAAAGGTTTCCGGGGGTGTCTGTGTGAAAGACCACAGCCAAGCTATGATTCATACAGGCCATTTATATCAATGCATGATGGCCTTGTATGTACTTATGCAAATATGCAAATAATGTGATGGAAATGAAAAGTGTTGTAAATCTTTGTATGCTAATGAAGTATGTTTTACACCTTTTGCAATTCTTAGTCATTTCTTCCTGCTTTCCCTCATTGGTTGCAAATTCACTACATAAAGAGACGCAACACCAAATATAGCAGAGTTGCAATAGGCAAATATGCTATCATTTGTGGTGAGCTTTTCTATTTCTTGGTGTGTGTTGCTTGTCTTGGTTAGACCAGCATTGCTTATGTACAGTGGTATATGGCTGCCAAGAAGAAGAAAATATAAGCAAAGGATTACTCATTATAACTGTGATAATCAGGAAACCCTTGATAGGTTCAGAGTGGACAGGGTCATTACAAGTCTTAGTTGGCAAGTTTGACTCCCATATGGGCAATGGGGGAAATGCATGAACTTACTGTTCCTGTGAACACTAATTTAAGTAAATACCTCACTATACTTGCTAGGAAGACTTCCAGAAACAGACTGGGGACATGTTGGGGATCTCAGAGGTTTCTGTCTTGAGAATACTGAAGCAGTTCCCAGATGTACTCTTGGCACATGTGGATCAGTACATTTTTTTCCGATGTCACCTCAGGGCCAGGCCAGGACAATGAATGCTTTTATGAGCTGGGACATTTTCCTGAGGTACTTGGTGTTGTAGATTGCACTCACTTTGCAATTAGGGCCCCTTCTGCTCCACAGGGGCAGTGGTACTGCAACAAGAAGGGCTCCTATTCCATCACTTGCCAGCTAGTGTATGATGCATGGGGTGCATTATCAATGTCTCTGCCTAGCATCCTAGCAGTGCATGATTCCCATATCTGGCACACTAGCTCACTCTACCACCGCTTCCTGCATGGGAGGATATCCAGTGGTCATCTTGCTGTTTGTAAGTGACTTTTTTAATGTTATTTAAGAAGTTATTCATGCTAGACTGTATTGCTGTACAGTAATGTTTATTTTCCTGTTTTGTGTCCCTCCCCTTTTTCCCTATCCCTCTCTCTTTTTTTTTAAGGTAATGCTGGATATCCACTAAAGTCAACCTAATGACTCCAATAAGAAATCCTTCTGGAGCTGGAAAGGAGGCATATTACTTATCTCTGTCTCAGACCTGTATTGTCATTGAGAAGGCCTTTGGCCTCCTGAAGAGCCAAGTCTGGTAACTGGATGAGTCTGGGGTGCCCTGCAGTTTGATCCAGCAACTGCATGTAGAATTTTTACTAAATGTTGCATTCTGCATAATATGATCATGCACCAGTCTAGTGCTAAAGTGACCCATGCTGTCACTGCAGCTCCTCGTTCTAATAACACTATGACTAACCATGACCACAAAACTGCAGTAGTAAGGGACTCAGATGCAGCAGTCTTGTAAACAGCATTCAGCTGCACAGATAAAGAGGTGGTGTCTATTCCACAACTATGGAGCATGACATTCAGGTTAGTGTAAAAAAAAACAGAGAGCATAATTCATTCATACAGCAATATCTATGGGCTATGTGGTACATGGTCTGACACCACTGTTCATTTGACATTCTCTTTCATCTTAAAATATATATAGACATATACATATCTTTTTTTATTATTTGATAGTTTGAATAATACTCATGTTGTTAACCTGCATGAGTGTTCATTGATTCCTATTCAGTAATGCTGAAAATTATCAAATCAAAAAATAACTCACAGTTTCACCTGCTATAATGAATAACTTCTGCTTTAATTACTTCTTCACTATGTAGTAGAAAGCAATACTGGCAAAAATGAAATATTCATTTATATATGCCATTTATTTATACTGTAATATGTTGTATTGCACATAAGATTATTTTTATAGTATCATTTGTGCAGTGAGGAGGCTGTAGTGGCAGCTGCTAAGTTTACACAGCAGGATGCTTATTTTAATGTGATATTTCCTTATGATCTACAGTAAACTTTGCAGCATTGTTTTTTGTGCATTGTTAATTCATGTATCTAATAGTTTCATGTCTGTGTGTGTGTGTTGGTCCCTATAAGAAGCTTGAGTTTTTAGAAACTTGAAATTCATGTTATAAAGACATGATCGTTTTCAAAATTTAAAAACTTTTGAATGGGCATTGCAATGCAGTGCAGATCGGGGAACTTACTCTTTTTCCCTCTGTAGTGAGATGTCAGAGTTGGTATATATAATATGTAGAGGGTGTGGAATGGCGGCAAAAATGTAGAAATAAGGTAGATTTTTTTTGTTTTTTGAAGTCTTGAGTTTTTGGAAACTAGATCATATTGTCTCGACAATATGAATTTTGAGTTTCTGAAAACTCGAGTTTCATAGACTCTATATATATATATATATATATATATATATATATATACATATATGTCTATGGAAACACTTTATAATCTCGAAATACTGAAATGTCAAATTTCAGTATCTTGAGACTATAAAGTCGAAGTTTTGAAATAGCAAAAGTGCATAATCGCGAATTTGAATATCTCGAATTTGCGGTTATGGCTTTACGCTACGTAATGTCCTGGGTTGTATGTGGATGGTATGTGGTGCCATCTGTGGATTTAGGTGTAATGTCGGGTAAGTGAGTGTTTTGTAAGGGTTTTGGGTGGGATGAGTGTATGTCAGTGTGCTGATATGTGTGATGTGTGTGTGAGGGACTGTAGAATGTGTTTGTGTGAGTTTGCTTATGTTTTCTGTTTGTGAAATCACGGAGCTAGCATATATAAGTGGGGGGTGTGGGGTAGGTTTGTGGATGTGTGTTGTTTTGTTTCTTTATTTTGTGGTGTGTGTGTATTGTGGTATATGTGTGGTCCAGTGTTTGCTGTATTTTCGGTGTTTTAAATTACAGGCTCATTTCACAGTTTTTGGCTTTTGGTGTTGTGTAGATTCGATTTCATGATCTCAAAAATTGAAATTCAAGATTTCAGTCTTTCGAGATTATGAAGTAAATCCATATATATATATATATATATATATATATATATATATATATATATATATAGAAAAACAGATATAGAAAAACACACACACACACACACATATATATATATATATATATATATATATATATATATATATATATATATATATATATATATATAGACAGATAGATAGATATATAGATATATGCAAGCCCCCCCTCAAAAAAAAACAAAAAACAAATCTAATTTCAAAGAATAGTCTGTTAA
Organism: Protopterus annectens; assembly: GCF_019279795.1. Taxonomy (NCBI): domain Eukaryota; kingdom Metazoa; phylum Chordata; order Ceratodontiformes; family Protopteridae; genus Protopterus; species Protopterus annectens. Next base: position 454,254,844 of record NC_056751.1, read on the forward strand.
TGAATGTAATGGTGCAACTGATTTGGTGGATGGACTACAATAAGAACCATAAGGTGAGTTAGTCCAGTGTTGTGACCTACTTGATGAAGGTGATCCTTCTGTCACTGATTTGATACTGCTGCATGACCATGACTATTATCTGGGACATAATGTTCTGTTAGGTGTAGATGACCATTGACATGGCTTGTGTGAAATGTACTGATTTTGTTTACTGTGACTACTGACATTAATGTGTTAAGAAGCAGTGGTAGTATCATGTGATCCCTCTCTACCTGTCCAGACAGTGCCATGTGTCCCATGTTCTTCATAAGACTGAGTCCAGTTTGACTCCAGTATATCCTAACTCTTGTATGAATGGAGGTGGCAACTAATGCTTGGTGTACCACCATACTGCACATCAGTGATACCATGACATTATCTCTGTTAGTTGTCATTTGAAAGTAGTGCTGGAAATCATCACACACACCCTGGTGGACCCTGATCATTTCTAGCTGACTATTTGTGGCAGTGCTCTGAGCCTTACCATTGTCATGGCACATTTCTTGTTGGGCTTCCTATGCTTTAAGAGTTTCCTGGGGTAGTTCTTCGTAACTCCTGCACTTGGCTTCCCTTTGCAATGGTGTCACTGTGGACACTGTATCCTCAGAATGTCTGCCATGGGTCTATAGTAGATAACCAAACTTTCAAAAGTTTGACTGTCATATGGTCGACACCATATGATCGAACTTTCAAAAGTTCAAAATCTAATTAAAAAAATATACTACACAAATAGCCTACATGAACATTTTAAGCAGGGGGGAAAGTCCCCCTGCACCTCCCACACCCCCACTCTTTAAATATACCAACTACAAGATTACACTACAGTGCAGAAAAGGGAAGTCTTCCCATTCCGTGCTGCACAGAGATCTCCGATAAAATGTTCGAACTTTCAAAAATTCGATCATATGGTGTCGACCATATGACAGTTGGACTTTTGAAAGTTTGATCATCTAATATAGACCAGTCTGCCATCAGCAAAGTGTTCACCTATGTGTGGAGACACTGGTGTAGATATACACGGGTGTTTCTCTGGTGCAGCCTTAAATCCAGTGTCAAATTGTGCTTAACTTTGGGTTGCATTGTCACTTTCTACAGAGCTACTGACATGTTTTGAGGTGAAACAACTTGCCATTAAACTTAGAAACTGCCTGCCTCTTCCCTCAGACTGCCTTGTCAATATAACTATGTTTTTTTCATCATCGACAGCAGCAACAGCAACCTATTCTGCTGCTGACATCATCCATATTTAGTGAAATAGTTGATCTGTTTGTTTCTGGTGCTGACTTGGTAAAAAGAAATTATTACAAAACATAAACAATAATGCATGTGATGCAGTATGATTATAGGTAGGGGGTACCCACACACACACTGCCTTCATTTTTATTATTTACTGATGCACAAGGTTGTCCTAAAAGTAATGAATTGTGATGTATTTAATGATATCATTCTTTGCCAGCATTCAATTTTGTCTAACAATCTTACAGATTTTAAACCACCCTTCAAGAGCTGATGAATGTCTAAGTGCTCATGCAGACATTGTTTAAATCGAACACTGTCCACATCACCTCTAATTATTCCTGTTACACCATCTTCTGTATCATATTCATCTGCATGGATGGACAGAAGGTATTCATCTTTCAGGGCTAACAAGATTCAGATGTGGCCCCCCCACCCATAGTGGTAAGGGAAAATGCATTCTGTCTGGCCTTGCTTCTAGCATGTGCTACTATATTGTCTGCCCTTTTTTGCAGTGTACCAGTGCTCTTTTCTGTCTTCAAATGCACTAATTTCAATATCAACTTGATTCCAGACTTTGTTCCTCTCAGGTTATTTGGGCCCCCCTTTATGGCAAAAAAAAAATCCATGCTACCTAAGTGACAGTAATATTGAGTGACATCAGGTGTTAAAAGTTCAAACCACTGAACAGCTATTCCTGCCACCACAGTAACTCCTAGGTAAGACAAATAAATATGAATATATACATATGAATAATAATCTTGGTATATCTATGCAATCTGCAATGTTATGTTAAGAGCAGTCCATTCAATCACAGTACTGAACCAAGAAACAACCTGCCGTATCCTCTACCACTGTCATGTAGTTTTCCTCACTATCAGCACCAAAACATCAGACTCATCACACATGCCTATTCCTGTCCTCTGCAACTAAGGTAAACATTATAATGTAGCAGCCCTTATAGGCTAAAGAATATTGGAATAGCTCCATAGTAGTATAAAAACTCTTAAATTAAAGATGTTAGTTTCACAACCACCCTATACCTGCTCATTTTATTAATTGTGACACTTTCACATTAGAAAAAAAGAATACTATGCATTAAACTAATACCATTCTACTCATTTGTAAAATATGCATTTTGCATCTAATTTGTTTCTATTCTTTTATATTAAAATATTGCAAGAGTGGTAACTTTAGAAATATTTGAACCTTCATATGCTGTTACAAAAATACTGCTTTTTATTATTAAATAAAAAAAGACATCCTCATAACTATTAAACTTTTATATGTACAGTACAGATTGAACCACATTAAGTAAAAAGATCCCTTAAATGGTTAGAAAAAGCATACATTTTAAATTAATCTCAGTAATTATAATTAATTTTTTGTAACTATAAGTCTTATATGTACAGTACAGATTGAACCACATTAAGTAAAAAGCTCTCTTAAATGGTTAGAAAACGAAAACATTTTAAATCAATCCCAGTAATTATAATTCATTTTTTGTAACTATAACTTGACTTAGTGCAACATATCACTTCTGTTATAAATACTGAATTTGCAGCAGCAGTTTGTATATTTCAAAACCTATTGCCATACATTTTTCTAAATATATATCCCTATACCATAGAATGCATAAAGTTACAAAAAAATCAGCCATCTATGCACATTAAAAGAAAACATCATTATCCTTATTAAGATATAACATATACTGTATTGCTTTTATATTACTCCTAAATTATTTTATACAAGCATATGTAGCATATACACAATCCACGGTATATTATATAGTGATGTAAAATCATTTTCCTATGCAAGTTAAATAAAACAAATCTATCCACTGCTGATGTATTCATGTATACCAAAAACTCTAAATCTGTTGCATGTAAAAACTAAGAAAAATTAAATAATAAGGAAACCAACCCATTTTTTAGAAAACCAAGTAGCAGAAAGATTATCAATATTTATAGCGGTCTTAAAGCTGCCACTAAAATAATAAATTGCATAATATTAACAAACACAATGAATTTCAGACAATTGATACAATACATAATTGCTTTTAATAGTGAATCAATTGGACTACATTAATATTTTATAACAAGAAATATGATTGGATCCCCCACATCAACAAATGAAAATAAAAATGTATACAAATTGAATCACAAAAAAGTAACACATATATTACAAGACCAACAGTAGACTTATTTTTTATCTTTAATTATTTTTGCATTCCTTTATCATTTATATAATATTTACATTTACAAATCCCAGGGCATTCTTAAATATATTAGTTTTTGAAATCAAGTAAAAGCATAAAATACTTTTCCAAGAATTAAACTGCGTCCCTATACTGTATACTTGTGCACTAAGCATATTCATACCCATATCCCTGCCCTTGACACCAACCCAGCATAATAGGGTACTAAATCCTCTTTAGCTAACAGAATAACTAAGGAAAACAACTAAACATAAAATAGACATACTGAAGCATATGCTTATTTCAAACATATCTATATTTCTTCTGTAACCCTTGCTCTAACCTGCAAAGACACACGCACACACACAGACACACAAACACACAGCCTCAGTGCTGAAGCTTTCATTGCAAACACCTTTTATCATTAGTACTCAATCCACTTTAGCTTACATATGATTGTCAACATATCGACAGCTGCTACTGTTGAAAATCCATGTTTTCAATCAATTCTTACACCACAAATTTCAATAACAGTGGTTAGATAGACAGATAGACAGACAGACAGACAGACAGACAGATAGATAGATAGATAGATAGATAGATAGATAGATAGATAGATAGATAGATAGATAGATAATCCTTTCAAATTGTCAAAAAGTTAACTTGTCAAATGAAAAAAAAACTGGTATGTCTCATCAGATATCAGCTTTCTGTATATAACTGACTATTTTCTGGGGGGAATCATCAGCTTTTTGTACATACTAACTTGTTTCTGTGGGCAATCGTGGTGCAATGGGGAACAGGGACTTTGCCTCTTCCCCACTGTAGTGGGATCTAGTAGTTGACATACATAATTAATATGGGCTGTGGGAGGTGAAAGGTATCTTACTCCAGTGCAATAAGGAAACAAAAGTTTTACCTTTCTTTTTTTAACTTTTCAGTTGGCTGGTGATCTACCAGCTGTATTGGATCAACTGCTGTTTGATAACTTGCCTTTTCAATGTGTGACTACATACATCATCATCATCAGTGACATTGATTCCTTTTTTACTTTTTTTCTACAAGGAGATGTGGTGTCAACTGTCATCATCACTCTTAATTCAATGCCACTATCCTTTCTTTAACAGTCATGCATGACTGTCACAGGTCTTCTTGTACATAATCCATCCATCTTTTTGCTTAATACCCTTGTTTCCTTATGCCTACTTCATGGCCATCTCAAATTTTACAAATCATATGACTTTCTCTCTCTCTCTCTCTCTATATATATATATATATATATATATATATGGTTCGACTGCTTTTAATCGAATACCACTTATTCGAATAAGAGCAGTACACTGCTCAGTTATGCAAAAGTGCACGTATTCAAAAGTGTACTTTCGTGAACTCGGTTCAATGAACCGATAAAAAGATAAAAAATAAATAAATAAAGAAACACTAACATTACATTTAGTAGTGGGCTTCGCCCCCCCCCCACACCCCACTACTTAAATATACCAACTCTGAGATTGCACTAAGTGGGGAACATGTAAATTCCCTATTCCCCACTGTAGTGTGCCTCAGTTTCCCTGAACGGTTCATTGAACCGTACTTCGCAGAAGTGCACTTTCGCTTAAGTGCACTTTCCCGTAACCGAGCGCCCACTGTTCGTTTTTGAACAAGTGGATTTTTGGTCTTTTACAGTAAACTCATATATATATATATATATATATATATATATATATATATATATATATATATAAAGCACTAAAATGTGTACTTGTGCTGTTGAGTGTCATGTGTGTTGGTTTTGGCAATATGGAATAAAGTAAAGACAAAAATCAAAACAAATAAAACACACTAGTGGAAAAATATTGACCATTTATCAAATGATAGTAGAGTAATCTTGTCTCATAAATCCAATATAGACATTTTAAGAACAGAAAAAAACTCACATTTTCATCCAGTTTAAATACTTGAAAAATCACATGACTGTGATATTGCAATATGCCTTTTAATAGTCTTCCTACATATTTTCTCTGATGACCTTTTTAATGTTAAAACTACCTCTTCTGTTAATACCATAGCTATCTTGTACCAACTAACATACAGTGGATATAAAAATTTTATGCACCCCTGTTAAAATGCCAGCACCTTTTGATTTAACATTCAGTCTTCTTGGGTACACACCTGCCATCTGATTAACCCCAAATAAAATTCAGCTGTCCTAGTAGCATTTTCCTGACATTTACTCAGTTTCCTGCTACAGCAAAAGCCATGGTTCGCAGAGAGATTACAAAGCATCAAAATGATCTCCTAGTTGAAAGGTATCAGTCAGGAGAAGGGTACAAAAAAATTTCCACAGCATTGGATATACCATGGAACACAGTAACGACAGTCATCAAAAAGTAGAGAAAATATGGGACAATAGTGACTTTGCAAAGAACTAGACGTCCCTCCAAAACTGATGAAAAGACAAGACGAAAACTGGTCAGGGAAGCTGCCAAGAGACCTACAGCAACACTGAACGATCTGACAAGTACTGGTTGTGTCCAAAACCAAAAAACAAAACCAAAGGAAAGCAAGCTGCTTTAATAAAATCCAAGGACAATCCCACAGTAAATAATTCTAGTAAGCGCTTTCATCTGTAATAAGACTTCTTCAGACTGGAAGTTAACTTTGAAAGACACACATTTAAATATTTTAAAAATCACATGACCACATACTTAGTGTTTTAACCCTTTATGTTTCAGATACATAGTAAAATCTCTATTATTCAGACCAGGGGGGCAGCAAACATTGAGTCTAACCTGTCAACTATATTCCAGCCACCCCAAGTCATCTTCTGGATTAAATGAATTTTCTACATTTTTAAACTGTCCACTACAAGGAATTTAAAGTTAACTTTGCATGAACCATGTTTGTAATGCTTCCCCAGGGCATTCCTTTCATCCCCAATAGAAACTGCATATTTATGTTCATATATTCTTTTGCACAATTCTTTTGTAGTTCTTGCTATATAAAAAGATTTACATTCTAAGCAAAAAGTGATATAAATTACATACTTAGATTTGCATAAAAAGACCCCATTGACAGTTATTTTAACATTAGTCAAAGTGCATTCTGTTTTTTTCCGTGAACAAATAGTTACAAATATTAACACTTAACCACTCCATTTCTGTCTGACCTGACTTTAGGTATAGTCAACTTACTTTGAAAGACGTTTCTGAAACTTTTCCCTCTTTTTTGGGTAAAGAGAGGCTTATGCCCTATAGTTTCTAGTAACTCAATTTGTCTCCCAACCAATTTTCAATTATTTATTATTTCTTTCATTCTCCCCGAGTCCAAACTATTCACAATAGGGATTCTCACTTTTTCATTTTTAATTACTCTTCCTTCTTTTCTGTTTCTTGTACCTCTCTGAGTTGTAACTTTAGTTCTAATATCTATGACTAACGTTTTTTTGATAACCTCTTTGATAAAGTTTTTCACAAAAATTGTGACTTCCTATACCAACATCTTCTTCCCTTTCTGTCAGGTCACTAATCCTTAACAACTGTCCTTTTACTATATTTTTGTTGGTCTTTTTGGTGTGCATGCTACTATAATATAAGTACATATTATTTTGAGCCTCTTTTTAAAAAAAAAATTGTTCCTAATTTGCTCGTCCTTAAGGACAGTTACATCTAAGAAATGTATTGTTGTTGAATTAAATTGGCAGGTAAATTCCAAAAAAGTACACACACTTTTTTGTGTGTGTGTGTGTGTGTGTGTGTGTGTGTGTGTGTGTGTGTGTGTGTGTGTGTGTGTGTGTGTGTGTGTGTGTGTGTCTGTGTGTGTGTGTGTGTCTGTGTGTGTGTCTGTGTCTGTGTGTGTGTGTGTGTGTGTGTGTGTGTGTGTGTGTGTGTGTGTGTGTGTGTGTGTGTGTGTGTGTGTGTGTGTTTGCTGGTGCTGGTTTAATGGGTCTATGTGAGACTGGTAGTGTAATGCAAATATTTCCCTTCTCCTCTTGACTGTCTGATCCAGACTTGGGTTGAGAGAGCTTAGCCTCCAGTTTGGCTGTATAATTGCATCTCTCGCATGTATTAGTGTGTGGTAGTAGGAGGAGAGGGTTGTCTGTGTACATGAGGTAGTTGTAACATTGCCTCAAAATGCCCAGATTCACCAGTTGGACTGGAGAGTACACCTGAAACTGCCCTTTGGACATGCTTGGATAGGTACAGTGAACTGTTTTCCTGATTAGCTGGTAAGGTCGAATAGAGAGCCTTGTCCTTCTGTACAGTGTAGGGGGGTCTAGTTCTAGGGTTTATAAGTGCTTGCTATGAGTTTTGAGCAAGTGCCGGGCTGAGAAATGGATGGTTTAAGTGCTTAAGTTGAAAGTCTGTCTAGTTCCAAGGGAATATTTGAAGAGGAGACTTTGTGGAGCCTGGAATAGTTATACCCTAGCTAACCGGTGCTACCTGGGGCGCAAAACTGGGCAGATGCATTATTTTATAGCAGGGAAATTAAAGAGATAGAAATTAGCCCAAAACGGCCAATAAACTTCTAATTTCTGAGCTGATACCACTCCTCCAGGGACAGATAGGCTGCTCAAAGCTCCGTTCTTTCACAAGTGAACAGAAAAACTTCCTTCTATCCAAGTAAGGTATTACAAAATCATTCGGACATGATGATACTATATATGATAATATGTGATTGATATGATATATACATAACACCTCTTCCATTCCTCTCCACATTAAGAAAACATCAATAAAATGATACAATGCCATAATATTATTTTGGTACTTACTATGTAATATATAAGTGGATTTCCACCCATACATATACAGATTGGCATAGCTGGGGGCCATTTCTGCCCCCATTGCTACTCCATTTGTTTGATGAAAAAAATCACTATTAAATGAGAAGAAATTATAATTAAGAATAACATCAAGCAATTACATTAATATTCATATATTATTGTCAGAATATAACTCAGATTTAATTAATTCAAGCTTGACTGTCTCCATGCCTTCATCATTAGTTATTACTCTATACAATTATTTTATATCCATAGTTACCAGTAAGTCGCTTTCTTCCACATTTATTTCTTTGATTTTTTTCCAAGAAATCAAAAGTGTCTCTGATATATGTACTGTTGTTAACCACTACCCTCTGTAAGTGTTTGTCTACATAGATAGCCATACTTTCCATTTTACTGTGTAGATTAGACATTATAGGTCTTAGAGGGGGGTCATTTAGCTCTTTATGGATCTTTGAAATTCCAAAGATACTACTTATTTTTGGATTCTCAATAGTAAAGTATTTTTTAGTACCCTGAGTAATGTTGGCTGTATTAAACAATTCTTCTACTAAGGAATTAATAAATGAATAAGCTTTCTTAATTTCCTTGAATGATACAGTCTTATAAAAATTCACAGCAGACAATACGTCATACATTTTGTTTTCATACATTGTTCTATCTAGAACAACTATTGCTCCCCCTTTATCAGCTTCAAGCACCAATAACTAATAATTTTTAATAAAATCAAAAAAATTGTTTTTTCTACTAGACATGTTATAGTAATTATAACTAGATTATTTTTCAAGAGCTTCAATAATTTGTAATTCACAACTATTCAGGAACATTTCCAACTTTTTTCTTAAGGGTGGATTAAATTTGCTAAGTTTACAGAAATTTTCTCTGTGTTTCAGTAGCTTTAAAAAAGAACAAAGTTTAACTGTCTTACATAATCTAATATTATTAAGCACTTCCATTTTTTCTGCCCTTCTGGCAGGAAAAAAATTCCACCCTTTACTTAAAATACAGCATTTATCTTGAGAAAGTTCATAACTAGATAGTACTAGCACTGGTTGTGTACTACATGTGGCAACAATCTTCCATATTCTCCATATGTCTGGACTATGGGGTAGGGTTGCAAGATGGAAGCCTTTTCTGACACAGAAAAAACACCCAGTCCCAACTAAAATTTGCAAAACAATACATCAGGTCTCCCAAAAGCATGTGAGAAAATGTGTTATGGTCTGATGAGACCAAGGTTGAACTTTTTGGCTACAATTCCAAAAGGTTTGTTTGGCACAAAAACAACACTTTGCATCACTAAAAGAACACCATCCCCATAGTGAAGCATGATGGTGGCAGTATTATGCTTTGGGGTTGCTTTTCGTCAGCTGGAACTGGGGCTTTAGTCAAGGTGGAGGGAATTCTGAACAGTTCCAAATACCAGTCACTTTTGAACAAAACCTTCAGGTGTCTGCTAGAAAGATGAAGAGTAATTTCACCTTTTAACACGACAGTGACCCCCAAGCATGCATCCAAATCAACAAAAGAATGGCTTCACCAGAAGAAAATTAAAACTTTGGAATGGCTCAGCCAGACCCCAAACCTAAATCCAATAGAAAATCTGTGGGAGTGACCTGAAGAGGGCTGTGCACAAGAGATATCCTGTCAATCTGTCAGATTTGGAGTACTTTTGCAAGGAAGAGTTGGCAAATATTGCCAAGTCAAGATGTGCCATGGTGGTAAACTACCCAAGAAGACTGAATGCTGTAATTAAATCAAAAGGTCCTTCAACAAAGTATTAGTTTAAGGGTGTGCTTACTTATGCAACCAGCATACTGTACATTATTTTATTTTTTTATATTTTTATATTTTTTCCTCCAACAGATTTGTTTATTTTTCACTTGAATTGTACAAGTTATAGGCACATTAAAGGTGGGAAAAGTTTTGAAATGATTTATTGTGGTCTCATTTTTTAAATCACAAAAACCTGGGATTTTAACAGGGGTAAGTAAACTTTTTATATCCACTGTATGTACTTAAAGATGGCCTTTCTTCTAATTCATCTTCTGTTAATGTAGTAGCTAACAGTTCATATAGCTTTATCTCAAGAAGGTCATCAGGGAAAACTGGAGATATCTTCAAAACAAGAAAGACTTGATTTGATATATAGGTCATGCTACTTTCATTTATAAAAAATGTTTTAATTTGAAACCGTTATTTAAGAGTATTAGGAAAAGAGTACAGACATCTAGAATCAAGCAATATTTCAGTTCTGTAGCTGCTAGTATTCCAGATATTTTAATCAAGGTTCATCTGGTAATATTTCCCAACTCTAGCACCTAACCCTGTCACTCCTTAGGTTCATAGGTTGGTACTAGGCTATCAGCCCTAGGGCCTATACAAGCCTAGCCATAACAATTCCCTGGCTATTTCTTCCCACATTATTTACTTTCCTGGACCCCTGTCTAGCAGGGCAACTGACGTGATCCCTGGGGTGAATTTCCTTTCTCCCATCCAATCGTCAAGGTTCCTCTTGAAGAGGTCCAAAGAGGCACTCTGCTTGACATGTATGGGCAATCTATTCCAGAGTCTGGGGAGTCTCTGGGTCAGGAACCTGAAACTCCTGAAACCTTCGCCCTGCATATTACCTTAAAAAAACTTTCCCTAACATTGCCACTGCACAAAACACTCGCACTTCACTTGATCGCACACAAAACACTAAATGTATGTCTTTACTTAGCTCTTACTCTAACCGTAATCTGGAAAAATAATCACACAAACAGCCTTTAGCAAAACAGAACATATATACAGAATTAAATCCATTCCCTTCCTTGGCCATTATTCATATTATAACCTGTAAACACTTGCACACAGCGCACGCTCCCCCTAATGCTGAAACAAACATTCCGGCAAATACAGCTTCGACACCATGGGAACATTTGATTTAAATAAAAATCAGCTGTAAACTCCATCAACTAAAAGCATAATTTGACAGATTTTACTACAATGTACATGGATGGCTGATTTTTATGTCACTATTTTTTATTTATTTATTTATTTATTTTTTCGGCACAGGGATGCATACTGAAAATATGTAAGGCAAGAGGTTTTGGGATATACAAACTGGTGTTTAAACTTCAATACTAATAACAGCAATGATATGCTGTGTAAAAGTAAAACTACATTTACGTAGAAGCAATGGATTACAATTGCTGGGACTTATTTGAAATGCATTCTTTTCCTAGCCTTTTAAGGAAACCTTTTACTTAATGGTATAGCTGTATGTGTACTGTATATATAAAAGCTTAAACTTCATGAGGGTGTCACCACCTTTTTATGTAATAGTAAAAAGTAAGTAACAGCATAAGATGGTTCACAGATTTCTAAAGTGTGTCTGTATACTTATAATATATGAATATAAATGAAAACGAATTAAAAATGCAAAATACATGTTTTGCAATGTAAAATAACAGCATTATTTTAACAAATGATTTATTTTTCTAAGTGCTGTTATGCACCAGAAACTTATCTGTAAATTGGAGGTATATAAAATGAAAGTAGAACAATTATTATAATATAATATGAAAAGTAGGTATAAGGTAGTTGTAATACTAAGAACTTTAGCTTCGTAAAGTATTTTTTTTACTACTATGGAATGATTGTAGTTATCTTGCACTCATAAGGGCTGCTATATTATAGTGTTTATCTTAGTTACACTATGTGTTATCTTATAGCAGCACCACACCATTTTCAATATATTGACAGAGTGCAGCTAATAATGTAAGTTGGTATTTTAGTTTTTTTTTTGTTTATTTCTTTATATTCCTACAAAACAATATGATAAATAATCTAACCTTGTTTTTTTTCATTATACTTTATAATTAAATCATTCATACAGAATCCTCCATTACATGTTAAAATTCAAAAGGTTATTGCATGATTTTCATTTATATAGTACACAGTGAATATAATGCAGAGCTTTATACAACACATGATGCAGTAAATATACTGTATACAATTTTTTTTCAATACACACTAAATGTAGCACTGTTTTCTGCAAGATGTGCATTTGCTCAATAAAGATGACTATAGAACAAATGGAGACATGGATCTCAAACTTTTAAGTTTGACATTTTGATTTCTTTCGTGCATGCATACAAGTCAACACAAAAATAATCCCTTTTAGTGATGTGACTCTGACTCTTATTTGTAAAAGTCTGATGTTAGGGAAATTCATTTTTAATTTTTCAACATGTCTTTGCTACTAGCAGTTGGCTATGCTTTATTATGATATGTATGATGCCTTGCCAGAGGTATACAATTAATCACTAAGCAATGCCAGTGGCTTAACAGGTAGCACGCTCATCTTTGGTGTATAATGTGGTGGGTTTTATTTCCACTCCAGGTGATTTTTTTGGGGGGGTTGGTGGTCGGTATAATGGTTAACTTTTTTACCTCATAGACAGAAAGTACAGCATTTGATTCTCACCTGTGAGGGAAATTGTCCAGGCTTAAAATGGCTCACAAGAGCAACTAGTCTATTATTTACCTAAGAACCTATGAATATAATTAACACTGCAACAGGATCCTCACACACTGGCAGGCATTTTGCAATACGGTCAAGGAAGTATTTTATCACCAACTTTAGAAGTCCACATAACCAGGGCAATAGTTTGTATGTTATTGTAAGGCCACAGTGAATTTGTAATACAAACAAATAAGGACTTTATCAATGCACCGTTTCAATTCTTGATGATAGCCAGAAGTGCTCTTCACAGCACCCACAATGTGACCAGTACTGACTCCTTCTACAATTCATATGGAGTTATATGTATTGGTAACATATCTAACTACGATTGTAAATTCTTTTTTTTTTTTTTTTTTTATATACGACCCATTGCTCCTACTACTGTTGGAACTGTCTGGATATCCTTCTTTCACATTGCCCTCATTTCTGTCTACAAACCCTGGTATTTTATGACTTTATGTCTCTCTGTATGTAAGACGCTGCAGTCACTGGGTGTACCAATTTCAGTGATCAATGCTATCTTTGTCTTCTTTTCATGGACTACTATATCTGGTTTTCTCGCATGTATTTTATGAACTGTTGGTAATGGTAGAACCCATGTGATATAAACATCACTTTCTATAATGTTTTGTGCCTCATATTTCCAATGTTTTTCTGCTACTTCAGTGTTATAATGTTTGTACAATCCCCAACCCAAACCTCTTGCCACATTTTAGTATACAGTCCTTCTGCCATTATATCACAACCAGGAACAAGATGTGAGCATGTTTCCATTCTGTTTTACAAAACCTACATTTGTCTGTTTCTCCCACATATTCAACAGACTTGGTAAACCAAAAAAGAAATTATTTTTAATAATTTAAAGGATTATTATTATACCAATGTTAGTATTTTATTTTACGTTGTTATTTTAATTATACAAAAGTTTTTTTCTAATTATGGATTTCAGTCAATTTATTCTTTAATAATGTTTTTTAACAATGATTGATTAATTGGAGTTTTAATTTGGGCAAACTATTTAAGGCTGGGTTGGATTATTCAATATTTGTTCTGATGAAGTCCCTTGTATTGTGGGAAGAAAGCGCTTAACGTGGATTACATTGTTTTATGTGTTAATAAGGTTGGTTGGTGCTTCAACAGCTGTGGTGTGCTTTTGGTTATAAACCAAAGTGTGTGGAGTCCAGCATCTTGGGCCACCAATATTAACCTTTCATCTTTGGTTTATATTCACCTCTGCACATTGAGTTGTTGCCTGATTTTTATCTACTTCATGTTTGATTTCCATTACCATTTGATACCGATATGCTTCTGATAAATGAAGAAGGGAAGTCATCTTAGACTTATTCCTCTCATGTATTAAAACCTTCACTGTATTTGGGTCTTATGAGGTCAGCAGATGTGTGTGCAGTCCTACAGTTGCAGATCTATACATATAAACAATTTGAGAAGGCCCATACCTCCTTCAGAACAGGGAATATATATATATATATATATATATATATATATATATATATATATAGTCTTGGTATACACTGATTTTTTCATAAGTCGTTTGCTAAGCAAGAGGCATCCTTCTTGTTTTCTTGTCCAACTGATCCAACAACTTTTGGGGCCAATAATTCCAAAACTGTAAGTTAGGACAGAAAGAACAAATTGTTTTATAGCTTGGTCTTTGTCCCTAGATGGCAGTGCTGTTTACAGCATTGATTTTAGTCTTCTAAAATAATCCTTACTAAGTTTTATTTGCATTTGTTCATGTTTTATTGTTGATCCTTCATCAATTCCCAAATATTTATACACTCTCTCTCAAGTTCCTTTATATCACATTCCTGTCCCAGGCTGATATTTTCTTGCTACTGCTGCTTTCCTGCATTAAAGGTTGCTTTTGCACATTTATCAAGAGCAAATGCCATTCTTATATAATCTGAGAAAGTTTTGACCACTTGAATTTGTGCTTTTGGTTCCTCATCTGAAGAACTATACAGTTTTAAATAATCAACAAAGAGAAGATGAGAGGTCTTTATTCTTTGTTGTTTTCTAGGAGCCAATTATAGCCATGATCTAATCTGTTAAGTAGACAGTATAAAGGGTTAAGGGCAAGACAGAATAGCAGTGGTGATAGGGATTCACCTTGGAATATCCCCCTTTGAATTTTTATCCCTGGAATAATAATTTGTCATTTATCATGGCCTAACTGCAAAGTGGTTTGCCACTGTTTCATGGTTGCTGTAATGTAATCATTCAGTGTAGGGTGTATTTTATACATTTTTAAGCATTTTTTTTATCCATGAATGTGGAATATGGTCAAATGCTTTTTTGTAGCCTATCCATGACATACTTAGAGAATTTTACAGTCCTCCATTATAACTTAATTTAACAACAAATGATCCTTTGTTCCATATGACTTTCTTTTGTTATCCTGTTGTTCTACTGGCCTGATTGACTATAGTTTATACATTGTCAAAAGACAAGTTATTGGTCTATAGCTTTTAGGATAGTTTGCACATTTACTGATAAGTAGGACTATTGTTTTTCCTGTTGTTAACCAAGTTGGTGTCCTTTCAGGGTGTGTATATAACTAATTCTTACTCATGGCAAAATGTCCATGTAAAGATGTTAATACTTTTAGGAAGAAATTAGGTATTGCATCTGCGCCTGGGGTTTTCAAGTTAGGAGCCTTTTACAATTTTGTTTCAATTTATCTGGCCATTACTTCATACCATTCCATATCCTGTATATCTGAAGTTCTTATTCATTTACTTCTTCTGTCCATTCAGTACCTTTGTAAGGTTCCACAAGATCTTCACATATATTTCTCCAAACTGTATCTTGTTCTTTTATGTGGTGTTTCAATTCCTTTTTGCCCTTGTGCCCCGATTCTCCATAAAACTTTTCTGGGTGATAAATAAATTGCTTATTTTGCACTTTTCCTTTATATTTATCTGCATATCTTCTAAGTTTTTCTCCAGTATGTGTTGTGAAGTTATACATTAATGGATGTCAGTTTTGTCCTCATCGTGATAATAACTTGAAACATCTCCAAAACCTTTGAGAACTTCCCATGACTGATATAACGACTGAAAGAACTCACAAGGAAACCATATGATCATCATTTTTATGTTTGTTACTTATGCAAATTCCCTCCCTGAAGTGTTTTTATGAAATGAACTCTAAAAATAATTGAATATATACAATATACTGTATAAAAGGGCTTCAGGTAGCAGTGTGATATTTGGATTAATGACAATCCATGTCACTGGCTTAGGCCTGAATGTATGAACAATTTCATTTAAATGTGAAGTAACTATGCCTAGAAGGAAAAGATCTCCTGAAATGGGGATAAGGGGTGTGAAGGCTAGGAGGAAATGAGGTAAGGTGGTTTAGGAAGCTGTTAAGAGTAAGGGGAGTGCAGGGGGCACAGGTCTCAATTGTCCAGAATTTTGCAAAACTGAGGACTGAAGTCACGAAATAAAGACATTAATTTGAGATTCAGATTTCATAACCCTCCGAAAAATGCATGTTAGTACAAAACATATCATTCAAGCAGCTTTCTAAGTTATAATTTCAATCTCTCCTTATTCTGTCCCACCATTATTTTTTTACCTTTGTTCAGATTTTTTGCACAAGAGTTTGAATGGTAGAGGAGGGGGGTCTGTATAGCAGAAGATTTGAGTGGAGGCTGGTTTTCTGCTGTGGGTATTTGGAATACAAGTTCCATTTGACTGCACCTGTACAACCAGGTAGTATAGGTGTTTTTCTGCTTGGATAATGCAAGTGGAAGGATTTTTATAACAGTCTGGTAAAGTATAATTGTATAGTGTAGGGTAAGTATTTTGGTATGGTTAGGGCTATAGATGCTAGGATAGGAAGTGAGGCTAGTGTGTGAGTTGGATCAGAGTGGGCAATTAAGTTTGCTGGGGATTATCAGGGTAGGAGCATGGTATCAGAGGTTGGTGGGATAGTTTAAAAATATATAATTACAGTAATATACTGATAGCATTTTGGGGATTTAGCTGGGCTAACTCAGTGTTCTGCTGGTGTGACAACAGTTGTGTAGTATGTGTTAGTGGTAAGGTGACTTTTATAGTCATTGTGGTAAAGTCTTTTTCATGGGGTCCATGTTTTTTTTCCTCTGTCTATCTCTCTCTGGGTTGTTTGTAGGCAAAATATAAGGGCTAAAAACTGCCATGGGAATGTGAGGCTAGGCTTATTAAGGTCCTCAGAGATCAAAGGTCAAGAAGTACCTATGAACCAATGAAGCTATGTAGCTACTATCTATTGTTAAATAGTTAATCACCAGCAATGCATTTTAATTTTAATAAATCTTTTTCCCTTTCACTGAGTCACACTGATCAGAAGGAATAATTTTCGGAAATGTATTTCCGACTACAGTTACAAGGTCCCCATGAAGATCTTGTAAAATTCAATAAGAAACGATATTTACCCAAGCAATAAAATCCTCACATGGGGCTTCTTTTTCCTTGAGAAGGTCGTCTTTATGGCTTCTTTTTCCTGAGCATCACTTTTTTCTGCATTTCATCATGATGCTGTTAACCTATCAAGTAAAACTCTTCATCAGTATACTGATGAAGAGTTTTACTCGAAAGCTTTGTCGTGTAATAAAGACATGTGTGGTGGACTTCCAGCTGTTTTTGATTTTTTACATTGGTTTTGTGTTCTGGAAGCCCTATAACTTCAGGAGATTTTCTTGTTTGTGTTGATGCTGTTAACCTCTGAGCTTATCATCCACTTCTGTAGACCATAAGCGAATTGGCTTACATTTCTTTTCTGTTATGTTTAGACAACTCTAACAGGAGTCCATTTATACTTATTTACTATCATTTAACAAAAGTATCACTGCCTGGACTTATTTAGCTAATACCAGAGTGAAGTGTCTTTCCTCATTATTAGTTGTAAAGTTGTCTAGGGAAGCATATCGAGTGGCATGACTACATTGTATTTAACAGAAACGTCTGGTAGTGTCCCTACAGTTGTATCTCAAAAGTCTCCAAACTATTTCCCTGCCATATAACCTTGATTGCAAAACTGGATGCCTGAAATCCCTATGGTGTGCCTATCTATATTATAATGAATGCTGTGCACTACATTCTTCACTGTCTTCAGAAGTAAAACTTAACTCGATTATGTCTTTCCTATCTATGTTTTTTGTTTTGTTTTTTTAGGAAGACTCCTTTTCCCTTTACTATTGAAGCATAAGAATCCTTAGCATTTATTTTACACTTTCAGTGCCAGTGCCAACTTTCTTAGTGTAATGAGTGATTTTTTTCATTTGGTTCACTTACAACTGTAACATCCACTTCTCGCCAGACAGTAAAATGGTACCATCTATAATCTAACAGGTTTTGGAGCTCAGGTAGAAGATATACAATAACCATATACTTCCAAGGTAACGGGGCAAATAATTTCTTTGCCATGCCATAATAAAAGTGCTGAATAGCTTGATGCTTGGGTTTCAAGTTAACTGGTACAACTGCAGGTACTGAAGACTGATACCCCACCATAGCCCCATATAAAGTCAGAACCCTGAGGAGCAATGCAGATTGGGAATCTGACCACTCAAGATCAAACCAATGGGAACACGCACCCCAGTATCTTCCTCTCATGGCCACAACCTTAATCCTTCTCTAGTCAAATAATTCAGTAATTGGCCTGAAAAATACTTTACATAACTGTATCTCCTTCATTGTGTTAGGGGCAGTGGGTCAGCTATCTCCTTCATTGTATTAGGAGCAATAGGTCAGCTATCTACATCAGTGTGTTAGGGGCAGTGGGCCAGCCTTGATTCACTTTGCCTAGGAAAGGGAAGTTAAATATTATCTCTGTGATATAAAACAGATGTTCTAATGCAATGCACCCTTTTACCATTGGGGTGGGTTTTAGCCCACTATTAAGTAAAATTGTCATGTCCCTGTAATACCGCCAAATCAGCCCTGGCTATAGAGCAGATGCAGTTATATAACTGAGCACTCATTTTGTAAGAATACAGCTAGGAGACAACAGCATGCCTTAAACAATTATAATTTAAAGTGCTTTGAGACAATACTTTAAAATAAATGGTGCAAAATGAAATTTAGAGAAAGTCTGAAATTCAAACAAAGACACAGACCACCACCACCCCACTGGTTAACTGAAGCAAATGTAATTGCTATATTTGGTAGCAAAAGTCAAACTGATAATTCAGCTAAGATTCCCTCAAGTTATTTTATTGGTATGAAATCATTATCTTGTTTATGTTCTGAAAAACTGTTAATAATGCACTTCCATTTACCTGAACTTACATTGAAGGTGTAACTCAGACCCTTTCACAGAAGTAGGAGATTATTCTATTTCACACATGGCTTGCTGGGTTTATATTAAGTTGCCGAAATGGCAAAACAGCGAATACTGTTTCGGCGACACATAAACAGCGAAATACTACTAACTTGAATGGCCGGGTCACAGACTTTTTCTAGGGAAAAAAATCAGTACACCAACCAGGCACGACACGCCACCTAAATCATTGCAAACTAAATATACCAACTTCCAGATTGCACTACAGTGGGGTCAAGGGCAATCTCATTGTGATGGCCAAGCAATTTTTTTCCCTAGGAAAATAATTGGTGACCTGGTCATTCGCATTAGTGGTATTTCACTGTTTATGTGTTGCTGAAACGGCACTCACTGTTTTACCATTTCGGGAACATAATATAGACCCGGCTGGTTGATTACTCTATATAAGTGATTTCAACATAATGGATTGATTTCCAAGTTTTCACTGAAAGCCAACTAACATATTTAAAATGTATAGCTTTTGACACAGAATTTTGCATATATGTGATTTGGGGCAGAGACAAACGGTCAAGAACATTCCCCTTAACCAAATTTGCTGCCTGCTATTACTCTCATATTGCTAGCTTTGCTGCACATAATGCTCAAATGCTACTCACTGACTCACCTCAGGCCAGTTTCCATTCCTCTGTCAGAAAGATGTCTATTTAGTTTAAATGCACCTGGGTGGTCCTTAGGTTTATACTGTCTGCATTTAATACACAGTTTATCACATGAAAATTCTTGAGTCTAACATCAGTTCTGAATATGAATGGCCATTCCTGGATGTCACCAAGAAATGAGATAGAGTCTGCTATGCTTCTGGTCACTTTGTTGGCATAATGATCACTGAAAATTCTATGAATTGTTTCCTCAATTTTCCCAACACTCAGATGATAAGGTTTTCATGACAGAACTGGATAACTTCCCTCTTCCATCCTTCATTGGTGTCATTTCTCAATCTGCTTGCATGTCTGATGATAATATGCATTGTACTCAAAGTTTTGCATGCCAAAATCAGGAACTACAATGTGTGAATTCTTGCATCTGTTGTTAAACTACAAAGATGTCAGTATCGAATGTGCCTTTATTTAACACAGATATAAGGATTCCAAGATGCTCACTGCCTAGAGAGATCTTATTTTAGTGTGCCAGCTATTCCAGGCTGACTTAAGTATTTCTTTCTCAAAAATAAAAACATTACTATGTGATAGACCAAGATAAGTTTGTGATTTTTGACTTTGGAGACAAAGATATATGTGTTGTTTATCTGGTTTGGTTCCACATCCTCTCTCATCAACATGGGGACCCAGTTTAGAAAAAAAAATGCACCATATACTTAACTTTACTTCCTTGTTGCACTCCAAATATTAAGCTACAGTGTCTACATCTCTTGTGTGTTTTCTATCATTTGAGACTACTTATTCTAACCCCATTTTGCATCTATAGCTTTAATTCCTTTAGTTTCATCTTATTTTATTGGTATTGCCCTTTCAAACACCTTGAATTAGGTCATGTTTGCTGCAAGTCCTTAACCTGCTGATCCTGGTATAAAATAAGGGGTCGGAATCCTAGTCACAATTGTAGTATATTGTCATTGTCTGGTAGTTTCAGTGCTAAATCAAATAAGGAAGCTAAGTTAATCAGTGTCATTTGTTTTAAGGTGACAAGACATGTTGAAATAATTTCTTAGGTATTTAATCTCAAGAATATTTTATCTCTGAGTTTTTATCATTAATTATGGATAACCAGTCTAATCAAGTTGCCATCAGTAGTAAAAATGCTAACAGAAAAATCTGTGTCCATTTTAATTGAAATGTTGTAGATCCTGGAGTTTTTTCTTTTTAAAAGACAACTGCATAGTTATGTATTGATTGCTGTTTAGATATTTTATTCATTCGTACTGTTATACATTTGCCTTTTTTATTTTTGCTTTTTTCATGTAAACTTTCTTCAAAAGCAATTTACTGAAATTAGTCTCTGCAACAGTGGTCTATGAATTTGAATCAAATGTTAATGAATGTGTCTTTAATATATTAAGTGGGAATGGGAAACGATATACTTTTATTACAGGAAAAAGTAATAGCCAAAAGAGTAGATGACATTGAACAATAACAGAACAGGTAGGGTTATTCGCAGGTCTGATACTGTTGGGGGGTGTCATTATCACTTAATGGGCCTTTATCTTCCAGTAATATGCACCCCGTCAGATTTTATTACACTCAGGAACTGGGGATTTCAATAGCTGCTTTTTGTTTTTCTTATCAGTTATGTTTGTATAAATATTTTTATGTAAAATTGTTCTCCCATTGACCAGTTTAAGTATAAAACAAAACATTAATACACACTGGCAGCAAACCCCAAATCAGCTTCAAATTGTTATATTAGATACCTAAAATAACTTAAAACTTTTCTGAAACTCCTCACTGTCTTTCTGTAAGTGTCCTTATAAAACTTTAAGAAGAATCTTTCATTCATAACTGACCGTTCATGTATGTTAGAAAATAAAGGATATGAAACACTGACCATGGAAATGGTATTCTAATGAAACAAGTAAGATTTTACTGCTGTATAAACTACTAGTCTTACGACACTAGCAGGCAACTCTTGTAAAGGCACCGTTTGTGTACAACACTCTGCTTCATATGAATGTTTTAGTATTTAAAAAATATATACTCCTGTGTTATGAAATGATTTTACATAATCTTTTTTAAATGAAAACAAGCATCCTCCATCCAGGGTAAGGTTGTTTAAAGCAATAGAATGACATGTTGCTGAAATAAATGTTTCAGCTTTAACTTCTGTTACGTTTATAATGCAGTCTTGCACAAAGCAAAACAACAAACAAACAATGAAATCTTTAGGTTACAAGGACAGCATAAATTCTTCCCAGCATCTTACAATGATTATTACTGCTGTATTTCTGCCACTTTTTTTTCTGCCAGTTATGGAAGATGTGCGTCTATTCATGTGTCAAAATGTGCTCGTAAAATCTGGTTTCATAACAGAATATATATTCTGTATGTCACAGAAAGTGGGGTACAAAATGTCAGTGACAAAAAGCTGCTTTGGCTTTCATATAGACAGTGATGTAGAGGTGGATCCACCCCTCCCCAAGTTCCCTGCAGGCTCTCCGTGTGAATTACTTTAGCTCATTGAAATCTGGTATGACCAGCTGGGGTTATTATTGTCCTTGCTAATTTTGTTATTTGTTTTAAAATGCTATTCATTACAGTGAATCCAGTTTTGATGGATCACAGTTAAAGAAGTAATCTAAGATAAATGTATCGATGAGTGCATGTGGTATAGATTTTACTACTGGCACTTACCTCTTCTCCATGTTGCCCTCTCTCATTTTCACCAGTATTTGTTTATTTTTCTTTTGCTTTACCTTCTCTACAGTAATCAAATTCAGTTGTCTAGCAAAACATTTTCTGTAACTCTGTTTCCTTGTGTTAGATGCTGTTATTACACTTTTTGCAAAATAACACTTGCTCATAACAGATTCGGAATTAGGACTTGCCATTTACAGACTTTATGCACAGAATTAATGCTTTCACTTCTTACCAAACATGCTGCTGTTTTATGTTTAATGCTGTTGTATGTACCATCTGGTGACACTTGTTGGCCTTCTTTAGGATATTCTACTGAGGTAATCCATTGCTTTATACACCGTTCTTTGAGCACTAAGCTAGTTATAAATAAGCTGTGTACTCTAATGTTTACTTGTAGTCCATTGTAACTTTATGCTCGTTATACTATTGTAGTTATACACTGTGTGTGTGTATTATATATTATAGCAATAACCCATGGATGGGTGTGGGTAATGCTGGATTTATCCATAGTTAGTGTGGTTTGGTCAAGAGGGTGAAGCCGAGTGACCAAATAAAGCCAATCATGGGTAAATACAGCATAACCCACACCCAGCCATGTGTTATTACTATTATACATTGACATTATTAAAAAAAAAATGTACTTACTTTTCTTAAATAATGTCATTCTATAATGGCACCATGGTGCTCTTCTGCATTTTTCCCTGGTATCATGGGGCTTTCTTAATGTACTGCGTATGCATATGGAACTTTTTTCCCCACATTTACATAGTGCACCAGCACTGTGGAAAGAAAGCAGCAGAAAAAAGGAAGATCTGCATTTTTTTCTTTTTTTTTAATTTGAAATCTAGAACCGTTCAGAAATAGGAAAGAGACATGGAAAATATAAGGATATGTATCTATTCCTAAAAGGAATGTTTTCCCTTGAAAAGCTCGTAAACCAATTGATATTTATCTGACAAAACTTATAACTGTAAAAAAAATATATAAAAATGCTGTTTTAAGTTTATTATGTACCTCAATGATTGTCTACTGCAAGAATTGTTAATCTCTAACAATGTGTATGAATGCTATATGAACACTCTTTTTTCTCTCATGTACTGTATTGTATTGTGGAGCTTTTCTCCCCAGGCATCCACTGAAAATGGACTTGTGTCCAGTCGGACTTTCCTGGTAAACAAATGTAAAATAAAAAATAAAAATAAAAAAAAAATATTCAGATACATGTCTCTAGTTTTGCACAACATACCTGATTATCCTTGCATTTTCTTTGTCCTATTTTTCTCATACTTCTGAAATGTCTGGATATGCAAGTTTATTTATTTATTTTTTTAAAGGGAAGAAAACTGGAATCTCTGTAGCATATATCAATAGAAGTCCAGGCAAGTGGACTTTTTCTATTGGTATATGCTGGATTTTACAATGGGCACGCTAGTTGGGCTGACCAATCAGCATGCATGTTTTTAAATATTAATGGCCAGTCATCTTATAATATATATTTTGATCTCTAACTTATTGGTTTTGCAAGTCAGATTCATTTATGGTCCTAAGCTGTGTGAACAAGATTTTCAATAAAGTTAATCAGATAAATAAGGCATTTGTAATTCTAGAAATTCCTTAATTATCTGGTTATTTTGTATTTATCCATTTTGAAGATGCACTTGTACCAAGAACAGGAAGGAAATGACAACAATACGACCAGGGAAGGTCAGAAACCAAAAAGTCAGTCTAGTCATTGTATAAATATTGTGCCTATTAATCAATGACCTCCTCTGCAGACCTTTGTATAACAGTTACTTATGCTCAATAGCATATTTCCAACTATGTATACTTATTCCACATACCTGGGAACTCTAGATACTTGGAGTCATGGAGTCAGACTGCTGCCTGCCCTTTTTCACAGAGTGTGCAGCACACGTGACACTAAACTTACTAAAGACCTTAATTGCTCTGTGGGTCCTACTGGGGTCTAGGTGAAGGGGTAAATTTTCTATCCTCCCACTTACCTAAGTAACTCTTCTTTTGAAACCTAAGTGACCTTATAAATACTTTCTAAATAATCCTGCTTTCTTTGGCTATCTTTTGAGAAAAAGACAGGCCACTTCAAACTGGTTATCAAGATCTCATTGGGATATCAATTGTTTTAAATGCTAAAGCCAGTTACAACATTTTTCAGCAATAAATGTTTCATTAACGTAATGAGCACACTTCTTATCACAAACCCACCCCCCCCCCAAAAAAAAGAAAAATATATATATATATATATATATATATATACATACACACACACACACACACACACACACACACACACACACACACACATATAGGTATAAGCTCTCTAAAAGCATCCACCAGATCAATCGGCATAACATATTTCTGCAAATAATATTGCCCACGGGTTCTTTTTTTTTAAATCGAGATAACACGTTTGCAAATATGCTGTACCCCAGTTCTTTTGCAAAACATTGTCCCCAAGGTCTTTTGTAATATCGCATGATCAACATTCTGTAGTGGATTATTCTCAATAAAACTAAGGGGTTTAACCATGTAGGAATCCACAGATTCCACTTTTTTTTTTAGTTTGCTCCTTCCTATAGGTATCCCACCTATAATGCCTCTTTTATAACATTCAATAATTCTGTTAAAGTTGATTTTGTTTTTATTTACTATTTTCTAATTTCTTTAGTCAGCACTAAACCTAGCTGGCCTTCCTGTGTTTAGACACCAGTATGAGACCTTGTGTCCTTTGTGAACTGATAATGCCAACTGACAAGATGAAGAGTTCTGCAATAAGATTTGAAGTCCAGTTGATAATCTCATTAGGACCCTGGAAGGTATAATATCTGCATGTATTGTCTTGTGCTAAGTACCTTACAACCATTTGTTAGGTCTTCTTTTGCTATGAGACCATCTATTACCAGTACATTCCATACTTTGTCTCCAATCCCTGTTGATCACCATGAGGAACTCTTTCAACAACTTAACACAATGTTTAAGGGTACTCTTGATACTAGCCAATAATTTTTAGGAGTCATTCTGCTTTGACATAGTGTGCAATTATCACTAATAATCTATTGGTTCATAGCTGTGTACTAGGCTAAGGGCCCTGGAGCCTTTACAAACCTAGCCCATAGGATTACCCTAGCATCGCAACACCCAACCTTAGTTCCCAGTGCCTCTCTCAAATAGAGCCACTGGAGTGATCCCCAGGGTGAATTTTCTATTTCCCATCCACTCATCAAGATGTATTTTGAAAGGGCCAGTGAGGCACTCCACTTGACATATATGGGAAGTCTATTCCATAGCATGGGCAGTCTCTGGGTTATCAACCTGCCCCTCCAGCTTGTTCTGTTGATTGTGATAATGAGTTTGAGGTCTCTGGAATGTGTAGTGTGGAGAGATTGGGATTTCTTTAGATGTAGCATTTCTAACAGAGTTGGGTCAGACATGGCTTTGTAAGTCAAGCAGAGATCGCCTCTATGTAGGCGATATGAGATAGAGAATAGTTGGAGTTTTTTTAGTCTGTCCATATAGGACAAGTGTTTAAGGCCTAGGGTCCTCTTTGTGAGGTATTTTTGTGGCCTCTCCAGTTGCTGCAGGTGTCTAGTGAGGTACACGCCAAATGGGACATTGTACTCGATGACTGGCCTAATGAGGGAAGAGTAGAGGGAGACAATGACCTCTTTTTTCCTGGATCCAAAACCCTTAGTAATGAGATGTGCCACATAAAAGGACTTTCTGGCCACAATGGCAATGTGGTGGTCAAAAGAGAGGTTGCTGTCAACCTGTGCTCTCAATCTCTTATGATGCCTTCTGTGTTCAGTGGACTACCATCGATGTGGTAATTCACAGCAACCGGGTTTTTCTCAAAGGGGATGAATACACATTTTTTGGCATTCAGCTTAAGGCCATGGTTCTGTCACCAGTCATTGGTCTCAGTGAGGCCTTTCTATAGGATGTCAACATCACTTGGAGAGATAATTATGGCTTCCAACTTGCAATCATCTGTGGAATTTGTCAGCCAGAGTCCATTCCTGTTGGCCTGGACTTCAGAGAACTAGATGCCAAAACAGGAGAGGACCCAGGACCAAACCCTGTGTGACTCCTCTCTTGACTGCTTAGCAGTCTGACTTGGAGTCAGCTACTTTCACACTGTGGGTTCTAGCTGTGAGACAATTTGTAACTCACCTAGTGATATAGGGGTTGATGCCTAGCCTAGTGAGTCTTTCTATGGTTCCGGAGTGGGCAATGGTATCAAAGGCCTTGGCCAGATCAAGGTAGGCTGTATGAACTACCTTGCCTTCATCCACAGCTCTGGTGACTGTCTCAAAGAAGTCGACCAGGTAGAGCAGGCATGATCTACCCTTCACAAAACCAAACTGTGTGGGATCCAGGGTTTGGAGATTTCCTATATCCTTGTTTATTAGGTCCATGATGATGCATTCCATAGCTTTGCATATCAGACTTGTCAGGCTAATGGGCCGATAGTTCCCACGGTCTGTAGTCACCCCACCTTTGTGGAGAGGGATGACTGTGGCAGTGTCCCATTTGGTAGGGATAAAGCCTGAGGTGAGGCTATGATTGAACAGGGCACACAGCTGGGGTGCCAGTTCACTCTGTAGTTCATGTAGAACAGAGCCAGGGATACTGTCAGGTCCCATAGAAGCTGTATTCTTGGCTTTGGACAGTGCTGTTTTAACCTGTGCAGCAGTAATACTGGGTGCCTGGCAATCTACTGGTATTGTGATTGGTCCTTGGGGGGGGGGGGTAAAGTTGGCATTGAATCCGTTGGCCAGTATATTGGCAATATGTGTTGGCTCAGTATAGGAGGTGCCATTGTGTAACAGCTCCAAGCAAATCTGGGTATTGCTGTAGAGATTCTTTACATAGCTATAGAAGGCCTTGTGGTTGTCTCTACTATCTGCTGCAATTCTCTTTTCATAGCCAGCTTTAGAGGATTTGATTAGGGATCTCATCTTTTTGTTGTGGCTACTAAGGGAGTTTTTCCAGTCTTGGGACTTCACCTTATTTTGCATCAGTTTCCTCCTTCCATTGTAGAGTTTGTTTATGGCATGGGACAACCAGATTGGCTTCCTTTTTTTGGAGGAGAGTGGCTTGGTTCTATTGGGTATGGCGAGAGCAATGCATTTGTGTACATGTTTGTACAGGGCATTAGTGTATGAATCGGCGGTCATGCAGCTGTTCTACAATTACATGGGTGCTGTGAAGTTAGCCACCTGTTTTTAGGAGACAAAAGTTAGCTTTGGAGAAGTTTTTCATGGTAGTTACCTTTGCGGAGGGGGGGGGGGTGGATTTCCAAGGTGATTAGTTTGTGGTCGGATCTAACCATGGAGGAGTTTTCTTTTGGTATAGAGCAATAGTCGCCCATGTTAGTAATGACAAGGTCAAGGATGTTGCTACCTCTAGTGGGGGTCCAGGTCATTGGAATTAATGAATTTCAGGAAATGTTAGGTAAGTGTACTGGTACATGTGTAGTTTTCCCAGTTAATGGAGGGGTAGTTGAAGTCACCCAGTATGAGAGTGTTAGGTTGGACCCTAATATTCTCCAGGGTGCTTAGGAACGTGGAGTGTGAGTCTTGGGTCATGGTTGGGGACCTATAGCAGACTCTGACCTGAATCGCTGTCATATCCAATGTTAGCTGCACCTGAACTATCTCTGATGCGTTATGTTGGGCTACCAGTCTGGAGGTGTGCGCATCCTTTATGAATATGGAAACACCACCGCCTTTGGAGCTTTGGTCCAGGTTCTTTGGCTGAAAGTTGTGGAATGAGTTATAGCCTAGTAGTGCAGGGGTGCTTTCTGCTGCCTTAAACCAGCTCTCTGTTAGAGCACAAATGTCAATGTTCTCCATTTTAAGGAGTACTTCGAGCGAGTGCATTTTGAGATTTATACTAATAGCATTCAGCAGCATGACCCTCAGATTGCATTTGTTTGTAGCTGTTATGCTGGCGATTTGATCTTTGGAACACCTCCTAAAAAAGGCACTATAGGGGTGGCAAGAGTATGGCCAGTATCCGGAAGCCCAGGGGTGACAGATGCAGGCCATCTCTGGCAAAGCATCGAGGTCTTTCAATCATGTCATCCCAAGCAGACAGATACTGGATCCTCTTAGAATGACACCAAAAATTTAGTCAATTGTTGAAATCAATCATTTTCTGCTTGTACTGTGGTATCATTCTGGGTGATGGTAGGAGGCCGCTCAGGACTAGGGTCATACCCTCCTGGGCTACATAATCCAAGAGCTCCTTCATGTCTGTTTTCATGTAGTCCAGGGAGGTACGTATCAGATCATGCACACCCACATGTACAATGACAGAGTCATATTTGTACCTGTTGTTGAGGGACCTGAGTGTGTGCATTATGTGGCGGATCCTGGCACCTGACAGGCAGCTGTTACTTTCTCCTTATTCAACCTAGTGAGTGGGACATCAGTGTGCCTCACTATTGAGTCACCTATGACTAGTGTGTCACATGGGACATTAGTACATAGAAGCAAGAATTGTATGACTTCTAAACATGTCAAAAAGTAAATTATTATATAATGCTGATTAGATTGTTTAATAAATAATTTTTATCTCTAGTGTGGTAACTATTTTTCCATCTGATAGACATGTATCATATTCCCAAAGAATTAATTGTCTTATGCCCATTGTTTGCTAGTATAAGTTTCAGTTTTTTTCATGAGTCTGAATAAGATTGCATTGGTATTAAACAGTTAAAGAGTTAATGAGTTGATAACTGCATCCCTTGATTAAAGATCACAACACATTTACTGTATGATGATTGCAATGAAAAATATCTGCAAATGAGTCTGTGAACAGCAACTTAAATGGTAAGGAAGGACACATACAAGACACTGTTGCAGATTATCTTCCTCATAATGTGTTGGCTGGCCTACCGTCTCTATGCTGCTGAGTTTACATTGTACAAAGGATACAGATATTCTTATTTTTACACTTATTTGGGACAGTTTAGGGGTACAGGACAGGTCTTCTCTGACAGATTCTTATACCAATCATCAGAATTAAACACAGATCAATCAAGATTTGGAAGCAAGGGTGACATCTGCTGACTTGCTGAATAGATTAGCGTGAGAGAAGACATAGGTCATTTCTCAGCCATCTGGAGTATGACTCCCTGTGACACTAAATGGTGTTTTGGCTGAGTGGAAAATCCACTTATATGCTGAAAAGGACACTACTAAACTATATGCTTGTTTGGCTTTCTTGCTGTACTCTGCCTCAGTTTTGCTGATCTCTGTCTTCATTTTATTTTTCCCACCCACCCATGCAACTGCTGTTGTATTCTTAAACTTAGTGGCTTTTGAGTTGCAAACCCCTACTGTAAATCTGATTTTGGACACTCCTCCCAGTCCCATCTCATTAGCTCATTCTACTGAGTATGCAGAGATTAGTTGGGAAGGCCAACCCCCTTAGTTTCTTAACCTTGAATTATCTTCTATTTCCTCCCTTCCCACTGTACTTATAAAAGGGAAAAATTGCACTTTTTCAGCTGCGTTTACCGTATTCGTGTTTCTTCCTCCTTTATTACTTTGTTTTCTCTGCTTGTTCTTAAAAGTGTTCAGTTACATTTATTTTGCTGCATTTATTACTGTTTTTAGTAGCCTGACTAAATTGCAGCTGTTATTCTAATCTTCTTACTTTTGGTTTAAGCACTTGGGCTTCATGCCATTTGTTTTACACTAAGGTTTGTAGTCCACACTTCTGTGGCAGGAGAGGTAGTTTGCATCCTTCTAAGTTGGGAATTGCTGGTTGAAGGCTTATTATGTCTGTTATTCTAAGTGTCTTTGTTCTGGTTCAAGCACTTGGATTCCAGACCAGTTATTTCACACTAGGAAGGTTTGTGGTCCACACTCTTGTGGGAGTATTCTACTGAAATGCTGCTTTATTTAAACTTTTTTTTTATTTTGCTGTTGTGACTGTGATTTTCTGTACTTTGAATTTCTAGTACTTCTGAATTTTATAGCATAAGCAAGGTTAAGGCCTGCTGAATCTAGACTGTTTGGTAGCATTTTAGCACTAAAACCAGCCAACTTACATGAAGAAGTCCCCCCTGAACCGTTGTGGCAAAAGTTTGCAGCCAAGGACCAATCTGAGTTGGGGACTTCTGGAATAAGTCTTAGTCTTGGGCTTTCCCTTGGGTTACTTTGCTTAAAATCATTTAACCTCACCTGTATTTAAGAGTCATGTTTGCACAGGTTTGTGCTCAGTTTACCAGTGCTGCTCAGAGATTGCACTGCTGGCCTGCGAGCAACTCACTTGTGCATTGTGAAGCATTAACACAGTTGTCTACCCATAGCTCTCCATAGAATAGTCACTTTTTGTTAGTCTTACAACAAAATCTGGTCCATAGGATCATAGAAGATTACTAGGCTATCAACCAGCAGGTCATTTTAAGCCTAGCTATTTCATCCCAATATAATACCATGAAAATCCTAGTCAATACCCAACATTGCATTTAGTTATGACTGCCCAATGTCCAGAAGGGTTGTGGGCACTATCCCTGGTACGAATTTATGGTGCCCCATCCACTCGTCTCGGTTCCTCTTGAACAGTGTCACAGATGTGCTCTGTTTTACATGAACTGGAAGCCTGTTCCAAAGAAATGGTAGTCACTTTGAGATAAATCTGTCCCTCCAGCATGTCATATTTAAGTTGCAGTCCATATTTAGGTCCCTGGAATAGGGAGCTCTAGTCCTGTTTGATTTATTGATATGCAGCAAGTTAATTAGGTTTGGGTCTTAGACTGCTCTGTAGGCCAGGCATAAGACTTCCTTAAGAAGTCTATATGACACAGAGTATAGTTACAGGGACTTTAGTCAGTCTGTGTAAGGCACAGGCTGGAACCCCTTGATCTTCTTTGTTAGAAAACTTTGAGGTCTCTCCATTTGCTGCAGGTGCTTTGTACGGTACATGCTGAATGGGGCATTACACTCAATTATGGGCTGGATTAGTGATGGGCATAGAGAGGTTATAACCTCTTTTGCTCTTGAGATGATGCCTTTACTAATCAGGTGTGCTACATAGAAAGCCTTCCTTATTACAATAGACACATGGTGGTCGATGTTAAGGTCCAGTCAACTTGTGATCCCAGGTCCCTTACCAGTCTGTGGGAACTTAAGGTATTGTTGTTTATATGATAGTGTGAAGGGACAATGTTTGTGCCCGAGGAAATGATGATGCATTTTTTCCATTCAGTTTGAGACCGTGACTAATACACCAGTCGTTGGTCTATGTGAGACCCTCCTGGAGTATACTGATATTTGTGGATTCATTGATTGCACCTAATTTGTAGTTGCCTGCAGACTTGGTCGACCACAACCCTTTAGTTTTGACCTGAACTTCTGAGAAGTATATAATAAATAGTAGGGGGCCCAGCACTGAACCCTGTGGCACACCGCTGGTAACAGGTCTGCTGGTTGATGTGGAGTCACTCACTTTGATAGTGTATGCCCAGTTTATGAGCTACTTGGCAAACCATCTTACAACGAAGGGGTTTACATTCAGTTTGCTAAATTTATCAGTAATGCCTGAATGTAGGATTGTCTTGAAAGCCTTTGCCAAGTCAAGGTATGCTGAATGCACAGATTTGCCCTCATCAATGGCCCTGGTCACATTTTTAAAGAAGTCAAGTAGATTTAACAAACGGGATCTGCACTTGATGAAGCCAAATTCGGTAAGACCCAGGGTTTGGAGGTCACCTATGTCTTTATTTATGAGGTCCATAATGATATGTTCCATGGTCTTAAAGATGAGGCTGGTCAGGCTTATGGGTCTGTATTCCCCTGGTCAATTGCTAGGGCACCCCTGCAGAGGGGAGTAACTGTTGCTGTTCTCCATTCCACAAGAACAGTGCCTATGGTTGGGCTACGATTGAAAAGGGTACTTAATAGTAATGCTAGTTCATGTTTTAGCCATCTAGCCCACTCCCCACTAGTTACTACAGTTTATAAATACCATAAGGGATGGACAGTTTCCCACCATTTCTCCAGCCAGCCTGACTGACATTGGCATTTTGAGGCAATATAGCAATTATCCCATATATACTGACAACCAGTTATTCCTAAAACAAACAAATACAACATGTGAGAGCTGTACCTATACTATGAATTTGGACTCAATTCACTCACATAATAAAAACCCAGATATCAAACCGGCTGTCAGCACACACACTCAAGTTCACAAAATGTAAATTCACATACACAGAGGTACTCCTGAGAAGCCTATCTAAAGATCAGAGACTTCCCAAGTGCAAACCTACTGCATACACTGCAGACCAAACATAATCCAGTACACACAATAATACACACAACAGTGTCTCAGCCAATAAGTCCTTAAGGCAAAACACCTCTAAACGAAATGTCTTTGTCACAGGCATCTCCATAGTGAGACATACAGATGTCCCCCTCACCAGGCTGGACTAGGAAAAGGTTATGGTCAGCTGCCTGTCAGGTGCCAGGATCAATCAGATCACGCACGCACTCAAGTCTGTCAACAAGTACAGTTATGACTCTGTCATAGTCCATGTTGGAGTGAATGACTTGAGATGTACCTCACTAGTCTATATGAAGAGACACATGACTTTGCTCTCAGACCGTGTGTCCCAAGCAGGTATGGCCCTGGCCCTAAGCAGCATTCTAACTTCACCAGGATTATGTCTCAATAAAAACAAAAAGTGTGTGACTTCAACAATTGGTTTAGCTTCTGGTGTCAGTCCAGGGGGATCTAGTATCTTTCAGCCTGGGAAGATATGGTCGACAAACCACACTACTTTGGCAGAGGTGGTCTTCACCTGTCACATCTTGGCTTTTGGTTACTGGCAAAGGTACTTGCCTCCCCATAGTGCCTTTTTTAGGCAATGTCATGACAAAATTACCAATGTAAAAAAAATCCACTACAAACAATCTCAAGGTTATGCTGCTTAATGTTACGAGTCTAAATCGGAAACTGCATTCAATGGTAGCACTCCTTACCTTGGAAAATGCCATTGTCTGTGCAGTCACATAGACATGGTTCAAGGCCACACAGAGCACCCTAGTTATGCAAGGCTACAATGCCTTCCAAAAGATCAGACCTCAAAATGAGCATGAAAGAGCCAAAGGCAGAGGTGTATCCATCTTCATTAAAGACAAATACACCTCAAGACTGTTCAAACAGTATGATTCCCTAGAGGTACTCCAAGTTCAACTAACTGTAGATAAACCCCCCTGCCATATCACTTTTAGCCCCTCACTATGAACTATGAGAACTATACTGCCTACATAGACCTATTTGAGTCACTCACTATACAGCCAAACACCTTGGTCATTGATGATTCCAACTATCTTTCCATCAACTGGGAGCAATGTATGAGCATAAATACACTTGCCCTAAGGTTCCTGGAGTTTGTTAATACAAATGCTCTAGAGCAGATAGTCTCCACTCCCACAAGGGGCTCAAATGCTCTAGACTTAGTACTCACCAACACTTGTGGGGTCTCTGCACTACCCCCTGGTGTGTTGCCCTCCCTGGTAAGGTCTGATCTTAAATCAGCCTCATTCGAAGTAACAATCATAAATGACTCCCACTCACGAGCAAAAAAGCATGAAAAAATTCCCCAAAGCAAACTATTGCCTCCTAACAATGGCATAAATAGTTTCAAACTCCCTGTTAATACTATCAACAATGACTCCTATGCAGAGGTGTACACAAGTGCCCTGTATAAATACCTATACAAATGCATAGACTCGTCTGTACCTGAATGAATCAAAACAATGTCCTCACAAAAAAACAAGCCACCCTGGTAGAAATCAAGCATAAATTGGTTATACAACAAGAGGAAAAAACTAATGTCTAAGAACATAAGAGAATTGACTTATCAGAGGAAGGACACCCTCCACAGCTTGAACAAGCAAATAAGATATCTTGTAAAGTCTTTTACAGCCAATTACAAAGCTAAACTAGCAGCCCTAGCTAAGGATAATCACAAGACATTATTTGGCTACATCAGAAATCTAATTGGGAAGGTCCAGCTTTGAGCCAAACTAGTAGTGGACATTACCACTCACACTGACCCTGAGGATATTGCAAACCTTCTAGTAAACAGATTTGGTGCAAACTTCACCCCCCCATCCCTACCAGACTTACCCTGAAGCATACCTGTTTCCAGTCCACTACCTTGCATCTCCACAGAGCAGGTCATAACCTCACTCTCAATAGCCAAAAACACAACTTGTATAGGACCAGATAACTTCCTTGGCTGCCTACTAAATGGCTTAAAACAGGACCTAGAGGAGCCACTTGACACTCTTTTCAACCACAGTCTAAGTACTGGCTTTGTCCCAGCAGAATGGAAAACAGTAACAGTAATTCTTTTGCACAAAGGGGACCCATTAACCAACCCTTGTAACTATAGATCCATAAGCCTAACCAGCCTTATCTGCCAGATCAAGGAGGGAATCATCATGGACCTTGTCAACAAAGACATAAGTCACCTTCTAACTCTTGACCTGACCCAATTTGGCTTCATTAAGAGTAGTTCATGCTTATTAAACCTGGCGGATTTCTTCTTTTTTAAGTAGATTTTTGGTGTGAAATTTTAAATGTAGGAAACCTATATTGAGTCACAATTAGGATACTCTTAGCTAGATGCACTTTCTGAATCACTCTCAGGTAAGTTGACTTGTGCTCTGTGCTTGCAATTTTGAATCCTACATGCTATTAATCTCAAGACTTTGCTATTTCATCCTTTCTCTCTCTCTGTTTTACTCTTTAGCTTATAATCAAGCTTTCATGGTAGTCTATTTTCCCCTTCTGAGACTAAAACTGCCACAAAAATGATTACATGGTACTTAAGTGGTAAATTTGATTGGGGAATCAAAATTGTGCATGTTTTGCTGCTGATTAGCTCCAGACCACTCATTGAAGTCTGAAGTAAGGCATAATCTTTCCAGCCAAGTGCCATTTCTTCCTGAGTATCTATCTGAAACAACATAGCTTAGCAATGAAAGAATACGTCTACAACTGACAACAGTGATGTCTTCAAGAAGGCACCATCATCTTTAATTGCAAGGTAGGAGACTTGGTTGCAAGATAGAGCTGTAAATACAAAACAATTTTTTTTAGTGTACTGTTGATTGAGTACCACAGGTATACAAAGTATGTTTGCATAAGACACCATTAGCAGCTAGCCACAAACAGAAATATTGAAATAAGATTTCAATTCTGTGTGATATGTAAGGCTTCTATATAAAGTCCATGAGATGTTATAGTCTATCCACCTTTTATCAGCAGATAAACTTTGTGGCATTGGTCATGATTTATGTGGCTCAAATGTGGTATATGTGGAAGTAATGAAAATGGTTAAAGGATATTACAAATGAAACTGAAGAACATGTGAAGACGAAAGATAAAGGTGGACTAAAACTGAAATGTATCTATTAAACTGCTATAACATCTTAAGAATCATTTCTTGCAGATATAAGATGCAAAGAAATAATGTTGCTCATTTATGTGCTAGCAAAGTGAGGTTTCAGGAAGGAAACTAAAGAAAGCATGTTGAAAAATGAAAATGCATGAGAAAATTGTCAGAAGACATCCTGTGGACGCACCACTGCATAAAATACTTAGTCATAAGTACAAAGTATTTTTAAACAAGATGCCAGTAGTTACATAAATGAATGCAACTATGGTTTTGAAAAGGGAAAAAAATCTGTCATTGTGAGAAATGCTTAGTACTGCAGCATATATTTAGCGATATATCCTCTTTATTGTCAGACTCAAGTGTATCCTTTATTCAAAGCAATAAAATTCCAGCATGAGTATGGAAGGATTTTTAGTATACCTTAACTTGTGTGAAAAATAGGAACGACTGGTTTACTGGCAAAATCATAAATAAAACTCTAGACACACTGAGTATCAATACATTCTGAATGCACTATACTACATATATTAAAACATCAGCTAGTCATCATATACAGAGAAATATATCTTTGTCATCTGTTCCAAACACTCAGAATACTGGTTGTTTGGATAAAATGTCTGAAAACACATCTCTGTTAACTGTGGAATTAAAGCCCATGAGTTTTTACTATGCAACAAATGGGCTAAGTATCACATGTAATAACTGAGTAAATTAAAAGAAAAAAAAATAATAATCCATCTCTGAGATATGAAGTGCAGAGAAGGGAAAGGAGCGTGAAGTGAAAAGATGTCTTAAAACAGAATTGTGGATAGTGGTGGAGCACACAAAGTACAATGCCACTAAATGAATCAAGCATTCCATATTGCAGAAGTAAGACTAAGTTATTTTTATCTAGCAAGATGATGACCATTGTTTATATTGGTCAGTGCTTATTTCCCAACAGTAAAAAAAGAGAAAGATTAATCAATATGACGACTTAGAACAAATCCAAGTGACAAAGTTAGGCACAGAGCTTGATAGTGATGGTTAGGTACAAAGCCAGGAACAGAATACCACTGTGTCAAGAAAATGTCTAATTTTAGCTGTTTCCTGGGATGGAACAATACATCAGAGGAACAATCATGCAATTAAGGTGAACCTAACATGAAAGGTACAGATGTGGATTAAAAAAAGTACAGATATTGCAAGATATATATAATGATTTAAGTGGTTGTGTTCAAGTTTCAGTTGCAAAGCAGCAATTTAAACGACATTGCCTGGGCTTATTGCACTGCAGTAAAAAATGTGAGAAAGTAAAGACAACACACTGAAAATTTAAACGTATGAAAGGACTGATATAACAAAATACAACCCTTTTCAAAAGGCATGGTATACATGCAGCATTCTGCATATAGTCCCTCAAATCAGTGAAATTATGTCTCCTTGTTACAGTTATAATGAAAATTTGCTTTCCAAAGACAGGGGGCTATCTAAACCCTAAACCAGCACACATATGTGCACACTTAATAGTTTAAAGTGCATGATCTACAGACATGACTGGCCACTTTCTCTTAAAGTACTAGTAACTCTTTAATGCACACAGACCCTAA
This sequence comes from Protopterus annectens, assembly GCF_019279795.1. NCBI lineage: Eukaryota > Metazoa > Chordata > Ceratodontiformes > Protopteridae > Protopterus > Protopterus annectens. The sequence continues at coordinate 454,292,307 of NC_056751.1, forward strand.
AGAATGCGGAATCATTCAATTAACTTTTAATCCATTTTTATAAGTTGGCATACTAAGCAGGATTAATTTTAATAACCATATTTTATGAACAATTTCATCCAGGTTAAATGATCAGTTAATGGTCTATACCACAAGAACACTCTCAATGAGATAAAGAAATAACACTGCTCAGCAGTAAAATGTGTGGAAATGCCTAGAGAGCCTTTCATTTGTAAGGATGCCAAAAGCCAACAAATAAAATGAAGAATTAACCTCGATGGCTTGCATTCATGATCCCTGACCAGAGTATAGACCATCATTTTTTCCTCTCCATATAACTTGTTGTTCTCATTACCCTTCTGCCAAAAATGGAATTATTTTCCCCCTGCTGCAGTCTCTGTACTGCAGTGCTAGGATGCAATATTATCCGTCTTCATCCCTTTTCATAGCGATGGTAGACCCACTTATTGCTAATCCTCTAGTTTTGTAGTTTAGCTTTTCTTTCACAACTACAATTTGTCTATCTTTAAAAAACAAAAATTATTTTTCTTATCAAGTGCTCATTCATTTTCTGTCCACAAAATCATGAGTAATAGATCCGACTCACTCTTTCACACACACACACGCACACACACACACACACACACACACACACACACACACACACACACACACACACACACACACACTTTTTGTTTGTTTAAATATATTTATTAATTTTTAAATAGTAGCACTGAAAGATAAGGTTCGGAGTCAAAAACCTTAAAAGCTTTCCAAATAAATAAACCATTTAACTTATCTGATTTAGTGGTATAGTGTTTACAATGGTCTATCTCAAACTCATTAAGGAAGTAGAATAATTACAAGTAAGAAATAGGATTGAGACCAGTATCAGTTCAGCACAAAGCTCATCAAAACAAAGTTTAAGGTTCCACTGACTGCTATAACAGCCATAACTCAAATAATGTAGTTAAATTATAAAACTGCAAATTAAAACAGTCAAGACAAGACTACATCTGAGGAACATAATTTGTGGCTGAGAGTTATAAAGCTCAGTCTGAACAGTAGGTGCATACAATAGCAACTAAGCACTTTGAAATAATACTAGACCGTGTTCACAAAGCACTATATAGTAGAGCATATACACCATTCATTCAAAAATATATATCCACTCTCTTCTCCACTTCATAGGACAATATTGCTTTTAAAATCTGCCAGCGTTCCACATTTAAAGGTGAGAAGTACTTTTCCAATGACATATAATAGCCTTCTTGGCAACTAACATTAGGGAAAGCAACACATAGGAGGTTGCCAGACAGTCATATATTACCTATTTCCTTTCCTCTGCACAACTAAGGGTAAAGAATGGTTTGATTTATTCATAAACTTGCTCCAAAAGGTATGGACACTATTATTGTTGTAGGCTACACACTCAAGTGTAATAGCCATTTCTGTGCATTTAAAGTGTTTTTTGATTGTATCTGCTTTATTTTCTGAAAAAAAAAACAAAAAAAAATGCTTGTTTTCCCACCTTTCTAAACTAGTATAGTGCAGTTTTCAGGTTAGTGCTGAATTCAGGGCTGTGTTACAAGTTTCTGTGTTTGCCCATACCTTACTTGGACAGAAAGAAGTTTCTCTGTTCACTGTGAGAGAGGGAGCTTTGAGCAGCCTATCTGTCCCTGGAGGAGTGGTTTCAGCCCAGAAATTATTAGTTTATTGGCCATTTTAGGCTAATTTCTATCTTTCATTTCCCTGCTATAAAACCCGCGTTTACACAGTTTTGCGTGCCGGGCAGCACCGGTAAGCTAGGGTATAACTATTCCCGGCTCCACAAAGTTTACTCTTCAATTTTTCCCTTGGAACTAGACAAACTTTCATTTAAGCACTCAAACCATTCACTTCTCATACTGACACTTGCTCAAAACTCATAGCAAGCACTAATAAACCATAGCACTAGACCCCTCTATACTGTAGAGAAGGACAAGGCTCTTTATTTGACCTTACCAGCCAGATCAGTAAAACAGTTCACTGTACTTATCCAGGCAAGTCCAAAGGGCAGTTTCAGGTGTACTCTGTGGTCCAACTGGTGAATTTCGGCATTTTGAGGCAATGTTACAATTGCCTCATGTACACAGACAACCCTCTCCTCCTTCCACCAAACACTAATACATGCGAGAGATGCAATTATACAGCCAAACTGGAGGCTAAGCTCTCTCAACCCAAGACTGAACCAGGCAGTCAAGAGGAGAAGGGAATTACTTGTATCACACCACCAGTCTCACATAGACCTATGAAACCAGCACCGGCAAAAAGCATACATAAATACAGGAAAACATACTCGGAGGCTCTAAATAAAAATCTGCAGAAGAAACAGAGACCTCCATAGCAGACATCCAAGCAACCTCCACTCCCCAACACAAACCATGAAACACATACGTCACAAAACCAGTGTGCTACACAATCACAGCCCTTAAGGCAAAATAACATATCCAACACACTAGTAATAGGTGACTCTATAGTCAGGCACATTGACGCCCCACTCACTAGGCTGAACAAGGAGAAGGTTACTGTTAGCTGCCTGTTGGGTGCCAGGATCCGCCACATAACACAAACACTCAGGTCACTCCAGAACATGTACAAATATGACTCTGTCATTGTCCATGTTGGTGTAAATGACCTGAGCTGTACCTCCCTGGACTACATGAAAAGAGACATTGAGGAGCTCTCTGATCACGTAGCCCAGGCCGGTATGACCCTGACCCTGAGTAGCATCCTGCCCTCACCAAGAATTATACCACTGTATGGAGAAAAAATTATCAATTTCAACAACTGACTAAGCTTCTGGTATCATTCAAAGAGGATCCAGTGTCTGTAAGCCTGGGATGACATGCTCAACAGGCCACACTGCTTTGCTAGAGACGGCTTGCACCTGTCGCCCTTAGGCTTTATAATACTGGCCAAGGCTCTTGCTACCCCCATATTGCCATTTTTAGGAAAGTTTCAAAAGAAAAACCCACCGCCATAAATAGCACAAGTAACAAAAAACTGAGGGTAATGCTACTCAATGCCAGAAGTCTAAACCACAAAATGCACGCACTCGAGGCACTCCTCAGTATGGAGAAAATCGATATATGTGCAGTAACAGAAACCTGGTTTAGGGCTCCAGAGAGCTCCCCAGCACTACCAGGTTACAACTCATACCATACATTTTGGCCACAAAACCTGGACTGAACTACAAAAGGCAGGAGAGTATCCATATTCATCAAGGATACACACACCTCCAGGTTAGTGGCACAGCACAATGCTTCAGAGATCATCCAAGTGCAACTAACTGGGCAAATTCTAGCTTGCTACAGATGACCCACCATGTCCCAGTACACCCACTCCACATTCCTGGAAACACTGGGAAACAAAGGTCCTACCAAATACCCTGATATTGAGTGATTTCATTTACCCAAACTTTAACTGGGAGAACTACTCAAGTACAAACTCCCTTGTCCAACATTTCCTGGAATTTATAAACTCAAATGCCCTGGATCAACTGGTCAACACCCCCACCAGATGTGACAACATGTTGGACCTGGTCATCACCACCATGGGCGACTGGTGTTCCACCACTCGCTGGTTAGATCTGACCATAAACTAATCACTCTGGATATCCATATTCCGCCACCACCCCCGGTCAAAGAAACCACTGTGAAAAACTTTTCAAAAGCAAACTTCACATTACTTAAGATCGAGGTGGGAAGTTTCAAAGCCCCCATGCTAAAGGATAATGCTGTCCAAGCTGCAAAATCCTTTACTAATGCACTCTATGGGCACCTGCAAGAATGCATGGATTGTGCTATCCCAAACAAAACCAAGACTCACTCCTCCAAAAAAAGGAAACCAGTCTAGTGGACCCCTGCCATAAACAAGCTATACAATAGAAGGAGGAAACTCGTACAGAAAAGAGCATCACTCATCTGACCCATCTTAGAGTACAATGCCCCATTTGGGATGTACCTTACAAGACACCTGCAACAACTGGAAATACCACAGAAGTACCTCACCAAGAGGATCACTGGCCACAAGCAGATGCCCTATGGAGCTCGATTGAAGAAACTCCAGCTGTACTCGGTTGCATACCGCCTACTCAAAGGTGATCTCTTCCTGACATACAAGGTCATGCCCAACCCAGAATTGATGGATATGCTCCACCTAAAGAAAACCATATCCCCTCAAGCCACATGCTCCAGGGATCTAAACCTCACCACAACAATAAATAGGATGTGCTGGAGGGATAGATTCCTGTCCCAGAGACTTCCCATGCTCTGGAACAAGATTCCAATCAACATTAGGCTCAGCTCCTCACTAACCCTCCAAGAGAAACCATGACGAGTGGATGGGAAACAGAAATTTTACCCCAGGGATTGCTTCAATGGTTCTGCTAGACAGAGGCACAGGGAACTAATTAAGGTGGCGGCGAAAGCTAACACATTCCTAAAAAGCTTTTTTTTTTTCTCCAAAAAAAAAAAAAAAAAAAAAAAAAGCTCAGCACTTGTCTTAAAAGCATCTTCTTTTCAGGCTTAGCACTTCTGTATTATACAAAGTCCCTCACTAGCGAACCTCCCCCCCCCCAGGTGTACCCACTTCCTTACTAAGTCCTCTCTCATTCAGTTACACCCCAAACTTCTTAATTTCTCTAGCATGCAGAAGGGCCAGATGCTGGCGTCCTCTCCTGCCCAGTTGGTGAATCTGGGAATATTGAGTCAATGTTACAATTGCCTCATGTACACAGACAACCCTCTCCTCCTCCCACTTAACACAAATACTTGTGAGAGATGCAGCTATTTAGCCAAACTGGGGGCTGAGCTCTCTCAACTCAGGACTGGCAAGACCAGACAGGAGGAGAAGGCAACTACACACAACACAAAACCAGTCTCACATAAAGCTATCACAACAATGAATCAAACACATAAATGCACAAAGACATACTCGGAGGCACTGAGCAAAAATTTACCTAAACAGCAGAGGCCTCCAAAGCAGACACCCAAGCAACCGCCACCTCATGACACACCACAGGCAACACATAAAACACAAAATCAGTGTGCAAAGCAGTCACAGCCCTTAAGGCCAAATACAACACCAAACATACTTGTCATAGGTGACTCCATAGTCAGACACACTGACGTCCCACTCACCAGGCTGAACAAGGAGAGGGTCACAGTAAGCTGCCTATCGGGCGCTAGAATCTGCCACATAACACAAGCACTTGGGTCACTCCACAGCAAGTACAAATATGACACAATCATTGTCCATGCTGGTGTGAACGACCTGAGACGTACCTCCCTGGACTACATGAAAAGAGACATAGAGGAGCTCTCTATGTAGCCCAGGCAGGTATGACCCTGACCCTGAGCAGCATCCTTCCTTCACCAAGAATGATGCCACAACATAGAGACAAGATGATCAGCTTTAACAATTAGCTTAATTTCTGGTATCATTCAAAGGGGATCCAGTGTCTGTCTGCCTGGGATGACATGCTTGACAAGCCACGCTGCTTCGCAAGGGACGGCTTGCACCTGTCACCCCTGGGATTCCGGATATTGGCTAAGGCTCTTGCCACCCCCATAGTGCCTTTTTTAGGCAAGGCTCAAATTCTAAACCTACCACCCTAGAAAACAAAAATGAGAAGAAACTAAGGGTAATGCTGCTCAATGCCAGAAGTCTAAATCTCAAAATGCACGCACTCGAGGCCCTTCTCGGTATGGAGAACATCAATGTCTGTGCTGTGACTGAAACCTGGTTCAAGGCTCCTGAGAGCACCCCGGCACTATCAGGTTTTACCTAATATCATGCGTTCCGGCCCCAAAACCCGGACCACACCACAAAAGGAGGGGGTGTATCCATATTCATCAAGGATACCCACACCTCCAGGTTGGTGTCAACGCACGAAGCATTGGAAACCATCCAGGTGCAATTAACCATAGGCAAAACTGCTCTACAATTTGTAGCATGCTACAGGCCACCCTCTCAAACTCAGGAACCCCACACAGCCTTCCTGAAGACACTGGAGGGTATAAATGTATCTCCAAACACCATTATATTGGGTGACTTCAACTACCCGAATATAGACTGGGAACATTACTCAAGCCCAAACTTTCTAGCCCAAAGGTTCCTGGAGTTCATGAATTCAAATGTCATGGAACAACTAGTCACCATTCCCACAAGAGGAGAAAATATACTAGATCTCATCATCACAAACATGGGGACAAAATGCTCCACACCGGAAGTATATCCCTCATTGGTGAGATCAGATCATAAACTAATCTCACTGGATATCCACATCCGCCCCACCCCAAACAAAAAAGACCACAGTGAAGAACTTCTCTAAAGCAAACTTCACACTACTCAAGACTGGTGTGGTATCCTTCAAGGCCCCCGAGCCAGTGGAAACCACAACCCAAGCTGCGGAAGCCCTTACAAATGCCTTCTACGAACACCTCCAGGACTGCATGGATCAGGCAATCCTTAATAAAACCAAGACTCTTTCCACCAAGGGCAAACGTCCAGTCTGGTGGACCCCAGCCATAAACAAACTTTACAATAAGAGGAGAAAGCTGTTACATGATAGAGCAAAATCCATCAAAAGAGAAGACATCTTTGATCATTATTAGTAAAAAAATACGAGCACTCATAAAATCATCCAAGGCCAACTTTGAGAGAAAAATTGCCATAGATTCAAAAGACAATCATAAGGCCTTCTTCAGCTATGTTAGAAACCTGGGTGGAAACTCCCAGATATGCTCAGAATTAGTCCAAAATGATACAAAAATCACTGAACCCACAGACATTGCCAACATACTGGCAGACAGATTCAGTGCAAACTTCACCCCCCTCTCCCCCCCAAAAGGAGAGATAACTATCCCAGCGGAGTGCAGCCTCCCAGACATCTCCAATGTGCAGGTGAAAGCTGCTCTCTCTAAAGCTAAAAACACAGCATCAATGGGACCGGATGGTGTCCCCGGCTGTGTGCTACACGAACTCAATGAGGAACTAAACCCGCACATAAGGCAGCTGTTTAATCTTAGCCTTACCACAGGATACGTGCCCAAGGAGTGGCGTATGGCAACTGTGGTCCCATTCCATTCCACAAAGGCGGTGCCTCTACGGACCCTAGTAATTACCACCCCATAAGCTTAACAAACCTGGTCTGCAAAGCTATGGAGAGGATAATAATGGAACTCATAAACAAAGACATAGGGGACTTGCAGACATTGGACCCGACCCAGTTTGGCTTTGTCAAGGGCAGATCATGCCTTTTGAACTTGGTCGACTTCTTCAAAACAGTCACCAAGGCCAATGATGAGGGAAAGGCAGTCCATACAGCCTACCTTGACCTTGCAAAAGCTTTCGACACAATACCCCAATCGGGTATTATAGAGAAACTTACCAGCTTAAATGTAAACCCATATGTCACAAGATGGGTTGCAAACTGGCTAAAGGACAGAACCCACAGGGTTAGAGTAGCTTGTGCCATGTCAGACTCCAAGCCGGTCACAAGTGGTGTCCCACAGGGCTCAGTCCTTGGCCCCCTGTTGTTCGGCATCTACTTCTCAGAAGTACAGGCTAACATAGGAGGACTATGGCTGACAAAGTTTGCAGATGACTGCAAACTGGGAGCCATAATGGAAAGTACATCGGACACAGATATCCTTCAGAGGGTCGGAAACTGATAGCTGGTGCCAGAGCCATGGCCTGAAGTTAAATGCCAAAAAAAGTATAGTCATACCCTTCGGGAAAAACAAGGTAACCCCAAGCTACCATATAGGTGGCAATCCACTAAGCACAGAAGAGGTTATTAGGGACCTGGGGACCCAGGTTGACAGTGGCCTTTCTTTTGACACTCACATTGCTAAAGTGGTTAGAAAAACCTTCTACATTGCCCACCTGATCATGAAGGGATTCACATCCAGATCAAGTGAGGTCATTGTTCCCCTGTACTCTTCACTTATCAGACCAATGATCGAGTACAATGCCCCATTCGGGATGCATCTCACCCGACACCTGCAGCAATTGGAGAGACCCCAAATGTTCCTCACCAAAAGGATAAAGGGACTCCAAAATCTGTCATATGCTGCCAGACTGAAGAAACTCCAGCTCTATTCAGTCGCATACCGTCTTCTCAGAGGTGACCTGTGCCTGACATACAAGGCCATGTCCAACCCGGAATTAATGGGCATGCTCCACCTCAAAAAATCCAAATCTACCAGATCCACTAGAGCAAGCGACTTAAACCTTAGCACGGATATAAATAGGACATGCTGGAGGGATAGATTTGTCACCCAGAGACTCCCTATGTTGTGGAATAAAATCCCAGTCTATGTGAGGCAGAGCACCTCACTGGCTCTGTTCAAGAGAAATCTTGACCGGTGGATGGGAGATCGCAGGTTTACCCCAGGAATCATCTCTGTGTCACTGCTGGACAGAGGCACAACAAACTAATAGGCACAGTATTTTTTAACATAAGGGGTGGCGTAAGCCACAAAAACTCTGGGCTAGGCTTATAAATGCCTTAGGGCAGATAGCCTAGTATAAACCTATGAACCTATTCCGGGGCTAGGCTTATAAATGCCTTCGGGCAGATAGCCTAGTACCTACCTATGAACCAGTGAACCTATATATCCATATTACATTTTCATATGTGGGATTAACAAGTTATGACTGACATCTCTAGCAGCCTAGTTGCAACTCTAGAAATGGAGTATCTGATCAGGCATCAGAAACAAACTAGGCAGTCACTTTCAGGTGAAAAGTCTCCAGTTTAAACAGAAGTTTAGTAATTCTCTATGTTTTTGATAATTGCTGGTTGATAACTTGATAACTGGTACTGATTTACCCCTGTTCTGGGAATACAGCTGTCTAAATTCTTCAATATTATATGTTAATTTTAGGAATATTGAATATATTTGAGATAGCCCCCACTGGAAAGCATATCCTATTCTGGTTACATAGTAAAAGTCTGATAAAGTGTAGAAGAGAGAAATTATTTTAAGCCTTTTGCATTAGAGAGTGCATCAGTTAAGAAAACTGTAAATATTTACCGGAGTGAGATGAATGTATAGCATAGTCTTGAAGTAGCCCCACTTGGGGTTTTAATATTGGATTGAAAAGTAAATTACATGTTAAAAATAAGCCTTTTCTCCACCACTTTAAATGAAGCAAGAAAGGACACATTGTGTTGAAACTTGTGAAGGAGGCAAAAGGGGAGTGGAGCAATATATATATATATATATATATATATATATATATATATATATATAGCTCTACTTCACATCATTGAAATGTCAGTACACTGACTTTCAAATAACAGAGACCATAAAAACAAAAAAGCCCAAAAACCCGACATGTTAAATGCCCGAAGCACACAAAACCGACACAACAGTCAGACTTAACATCCAGTAAATGGAAATACGAAACAAATAAATTACACCATGGCAACAGTACACTAACACTTTAAGAAACCACACTGCATTCCTAACCTCAACTGCACTCTGCCCACCAACCAAAACTTACAAAACCAAACAAAATCCCACTGAATATTCATGATGGTATCTATAGCACTGACATGAATATTCAATACAAATTCATAAATTCAGTACAATTATTTGTCTACTTTTATGTTTTTGCAGGGGGCTGCACCCCAGAAAATTAAATATACCAACGCTCAGATTGCACTACAGTGTGGAAATGAGTAGATTTTCTGTTCTGCTCAGCTTGGAAAGATGGCATTTCAAACGTTCAGTCTTCTAAATGTCAGTATAACAATATTTTGCTCATATGAAACTTCGCTGTTTTGGTAATCTGAAAGTCAGTCTACTGACATTTCAGTCATGTCAAGTAGACCTATATATATATATATATATATATATATATATATATATATATATATATATATATATATATACTACTTTTGAATATCGAAGTCTCACATTACCGAAGACAAAAACACTGAGACCTTGACGCAGAAACTTCATAACACTGATACTGCATAATCCTGAATGTTAAAATACTGAATCATCTATTAAACCAGTGCTGCTACACTTTTAAAAGGATACTGTATCCTTAAGACATTTTGCACATTACCAAATTAAAAAGATGATGAAACAAGTTGTGGAAATATTGAAGAGATGTATCCAAAAGTGAGGACTCAAAAACTTAAGGAATTGTCACTTTTACATGTGATTTCAAAAAAAAGAATCAAACTAAAAAATAAATAATACTGTTAGTGAAAATTTGTGAAAGTCTTTGTATTTAAAATATACCTCGCACACCAGTCTGCAAAGAAGTAGGCGCAGATAGATGAAACAGACATTTTGTGGTATGGAAGAGATTGCAAGTATATGTTTTTTCCTTTGTTTTTGCAGGGAGGCAAGCCACCCTGCACCCCCCCCACACTCCTTGCAAATTAAATATTCCAAGTCCAAGATCACACTACCTCAAGGAAAAGGGCAAACTATGAGTAGGCAATGAATATTCATGTCTCAACTGGTATGACTATTACTTTACTTTCATCACTTGGATGGTGGACAAGGTTGGGCAACACTTGCTACTGCTCATCCTGCAAGGTACGTTTAGTATACAAAGTCCAGCGGACACATGCAAAGGGATGGCTGTTAGTCTGTGTGTATGTAATGGAGGGCAATCCTTAAAATCTGCAGGCATGATCAATTGGAAATTTTATTATAAACCAAAAATAGTAAAATGACTATTGAAATCCTGCAAGCAATTGCAAGCCTCTAACATATTACCAGGAACTTAATACTTTTTTTAAATCAATATTTGTTCTTTATTTTTAACATCATGGTTAGAAGCAGTTTTGTAGTGTGAAATTTAAGTAAACTTTCTTTGGCATTGCATATATGGCATTTATGTGATAAAATGGAACATTAGCTCCACAAAATTCCACATTCTGCATTTTCAGCATTTCAAGAGTTTGGGATTATGCAGTTTCAGTGTTATAAAGTTTTGGCATTATGGTCTGTGTGTTTTTGTCTTCAGTAATGTGATAATGTGAGATTTCAATATTTAAAAGTAGATTCATATATATATATATATATATATATATATATACATATATATATATATATATATATATATATATATATATATATATATATATATATATATATATATATATATATATATATATATATATATAATATATATATTGCATGAAATAAAGATGAGCTCGTTATTAATTTTATTATGATACCCCAAAGCTACAGCATATACCAGTGTTGGTCACCTCTCAGATCTATCCTTATCAAAATACATGTCAGCTAGCTTTAAAGATGCATCTAAGATATCAAGCATGAGATCTACACAAGGGGGATTGGGCTGCTAAGATAAAGATCTGTAAGGTATCTGAGAAGTCAGGTTTGATATGCCAAGAGCAAACAGGTAAACAAATTCTCCCTGGAATCTGGGAAGCGTTATGAATACTTATGAACCCATAGACGGGAAGGAGAAAAGAGAAATATTAGAAACAGCATGCACTTCCAATGTGCAGCCATTTAGGAAGATCATGCAAAGCAGTTCTAATACTATAATTCTGAAGACAAATTTTGTGAAAAATTTAAAAATACAACTGAGTATTGCAAAATATTAATCTGAGATTTAAACTATGAAATGAGGATCATGATCAAAATTACCTGCGTTATCTATGAAACTCAAAGAAAGTTGATTTAAAATCAACTCAGTTTTGCAAGGTGGAGAGATGCTTTATATATAAAGGATTAAATAACTACCCAAGTAAAAACCTTAGTTTTAATAATTTCTAAAAGCAATCCCATATGTCCTTCTCTTAAACTTCATAAAAGACTATAAGAGCTTTCGGATATCTGCTAGCATACTCCGTCAGAACTTTGAAATCCCATTTGAAACAAAATTACATTACAGTAGGAAAAAAAATATTCATAATAGAGAAAGCAAGTCTTCCAGCTTCCAAGTAATATGCAATCTATGGCATTTTGCACTAGGAGGTGATTTTTTTTTTTTGTCAAATCTGTAATTTAAAACAAGTGGTTTAATGTCTAACAGAATGAGCAAACAGTCTTGATATTTCCTTGAAAATTACCCTCCTTTGCAGAGTCACATTGAAGGCCTATATCCGCTAGTTAAAAATGCAGTACTCTGCTTGAACTCTCTCTCCTCACAGCATTTTATTCTTTTCCTCTAAACAATTCATTAACCAAATTAAATTTTCAGTGAGACATACTCATGTTTCCATTCAGAATCCATGAATTTATAATGAGACAGAGTGTCTTTATCTCTAAAGTCTAAAAAATAATTAAATTGAACTTTCTCATGCAGCTAATGGTTTCATTTGGACTGATAAGACAGCATTGTGAGAACTTCTGTGAAGAACAGAGTGTTGAAATTAAATATATTTAGCAACTGTTTAAATTTGGATCCATTTTATTTATTGCTGTAGTACAAAAGTCTACGTACAGAAATATGCCCTGAGATCAAAACAAACATTTCTTTGCACTTAAGCACAAAATAAATCAGGAAACACTTAAAATTATTAAAAAAAATGAAGTTATATTTTATAGCATACAAAGTTTAAAATAACTCCTTATTGTTTATATATTAAAGGCAGATATAAATAAAGGGAATCCATCATCATCAGGATGTACTCAAGGTGAACACTACCAAGGCAGCAAATAAACTCTTGGCACTGAGAAGAACAATGTTGGAGGTTCTAATTAATAAAGGAAATCTAAATGTATTCAACCCAAAATAGTCATATAATGCAGCTTAAAAAAAGAAACCCTTGACTTAGTTTCCTTTCTTGTCTTGTAAAGAGAAATCTATAATTTGAATACTCTTATGTGAAATAGTTGTTAAATGATTTTAAATATGCAAAAAACAACTGTTTTTGTTATTAAATTTATTATCGTCATGACTATCAACTGTTAAATTTAAGATAGAAATCAAAGTTTCATCATGCAAGATAGAGAGAAATCAGATCACCTCACATGAACCTGTCATACCTTAACACTTTTAATGTATGGTAAAGTCCTTACATTGAAACACTGCAGGAATGTCTTAAGTTTCCTTTTCATTCATTTTAGAATACAGACAAAATCTAGCAATATAGTTTAAACATTCATATGGTCCAATGGCGTTTTTACATATATAATGCACAGATGTTAGTCAAAGAATGTTCCTTCTAATTATGGTCAAAACATACATACAATATTCTACCTTATTAATAAGTTGGCCATTCATTGGTAATTCTTGTTCATTTAATAACTTACATATGTATGAATAATCCTTGTTATTTTTACCTAGAGTGCAATATATTAAAAACTATCCAGTTATGGTTTGCCCATAATGCCAAATGGCTTAGTTGCAAATTGTAATGTACACTAATCATTACTTTTAAGCACAGGTGGATAGATTTTTAATCATCATTAAAGCTACAGCTGTCACATACATTCACAGGTACATACATTATATTCGAGCTAAATAAAAAAATATCATAAAACAAAGCCCAGAGGAAGTCATCGTGTCATAGCAATTGTCTAGACAAATTCTCACCGATTCCTATCTTAAAAGTATGATTTTCAAGCCATCTCCTTATAATACACTGATTTCATTTTAAAATATGGTGTAACCAGGAGTACCATCAAAAGTTTCAAATATACAATGGAAACCCGAGTTGCACTTCTAAAGGTATCGAAGAGACGTACACCACAATAGAGAAAACGAACTTCAATTACCACCACAGACTCCAAGTCAAAACTGTTAAAACCTTTTAATAATCAAAATTTAAGAACATGAGAATGAAATAAACACACAATTTCCGATAAGCCCTTTCAACTAGACAAGCCCTATTCATATAATTTCAGAACGAGTTGTCCATGACAATCCATGTGTAGATTTGCATATACTCATTCAGAAATTAAGGTAACGTATTACCTTTTTGACCTGTCATCGTAGTTTATAATATAGACTATGAATAAATGACTGACCTCCCCCTCTCCATTCTTGTAATTTTTAATTAAATTAAATTTTATGTAAGTAATATTTATTACTGAAAAGGTCAGCAAAGCAATGGATGAAGGCAAAATAGTTGACATTGCATACCTCAACCTGACCAAAGCTTTTCTCACAATTCCCAGTCAGGCATAGTGTTGTTGTTCTTTTGGCTTTTCCTGGTTAGGGGTCGCCACAGCGGAACTCCAGTCCGCTAATGATTAGCAGTAGATTTTTACAGTGCCGAGGTGCAGCTCGACGCCCAACCTTAAACAAAGGCATGCCCATTCTACGCATGTCTTTCAAATGCCACTCGACCATGGGGAGGACATGCAGACTCCATATAGAAGGCACTCTAGCAGAGAATCGAACGGGAAAACCTCTTGCTGTGAGGCAACAACGCTACTGCTGCACAACTGTGGCTTAAAGTAAACCTGTATGTCACCGACTGGATTGCCAACTGGCTTACAGATAGTTTCTCCACAAAGGGACCAGTCACCAGTAGAGTCCCCACAGTTCCATGCTTGGACCTCTCCTTTTTAATATCTACTTTTCTGAAGTAAAAAACAATACTAAAAGGCTCTGGCTGCCTATGTTTGTAGATGACAGCAAGCTAGGAACAGTCATTCAATTCCTAATTGGTTTATCCTTCCTGCAGGAAGGTTTGACCCATATAAATAATTGGTGACAAAATAAATGGATTGAAACTAAATGCCAAGAATGCATTACTGTATCATTTGGGAAGTCGTCTACCCCAGGGAACTACCATCCTGACAATACTCCCCTAAGAATTGACCCACTTGCTTGCGATTTGAGAAAATATTTGGACAGTGACCTGATTTTAGATCAACTTGGGTTCACCATTGTGAGAAAGTCTTCTACATTGCATAGCTTAGGGGGTTTTCAAGTTGAAAAGTATGCTTCAGTTTATACATACAACATAACCGAAAATTGTTCCACTTATGTCTGTTACTAATCTATTAAGTTATCTTTTAAAAAAGCAAACTAAAAACCCGCCAATACACTAGTGGTTTAAATAACTCACCCTAAACTGCAATCAGAATTTCCCAGTGCAGACGCATCCCATAATACTACATGAACTTAAAGAAACATTACAGTACACTCATTCACTCTATTCATTCCCACACTATGTCTTTAAATTACAAACGTACCTTTACCCCCACACTCCCCCATAAATTAAATATACCAACTCCAAGATTACATTATATCTAGTTTTATAGTGTAGTGACTGATTACATGTCAGTAAGTTATTTTCAGTTATGTGAGATTTGAAGTTTTAAAATTTCTGATCTTTTGCAGTTTCAGCTAAGTCGTTTCAGTAATATGTGATTTTATTCTCATGGTGTGTGTGTGTGTGTGTGTGTGTGTGTGTGTGTGTGTGTGTGTGTGTGTGTGTGTGTGTGTGTGTGTGTATGTGTGTGTGTGTGTGTATGTGTGTGATATAACCTTATCTTCATCCCCGGGCTGAGAATGAAAATGGGACAATAGGACCACTGCTCTATTCTGGTTAACAAAATTCTAAATAAATAAAGTGAATTCACACTTCTGGGGTATTGGACTGGATGTCTGTAAAGTAAATGCCAAATTGGAGAGGCAAATGTACTGATCTCTGTAGTACATGACAAATTACACTTTTACATTCAGAGAGGGTGCGCCAGCATCTTTCATAACTTGGGATGTGTCTGACAGCAAATTTGTAAACCAGTGGCTAAAATAGGCGTTCACATTATGTTTGTCTAATTCATTAGTAATATCACCATGTGGGATAGTGACAAAAGACCTGAGCAGATCAAAATACTACATGAATGATCATTGCTCACAGCATCCATAACCTTTTTAAAGGAGATTACAAGTTTCAGGAGACAGAACCAATCCTGATTAGTTTTTACAGCAGTTAAACTACTAAGCAAATCATTCTTGGTGAAAGCAAGATAATACTGAAGTTGTGGGTCATTCTTGTCACCAGGAAATGCGTACTAAGATCCATCATGTCTCTCTGCATGTCATACTGGATACAGTGCCTCAGCTCTTTCACTTCCACATGGGTAACCAGTAGACCATAGTCACATTTGTCTGATTTAAGCGTCCTTAGAGCCCTTGCAACATCCATTTTCACATATTTTTCAGATTAGAAAAAGGATACTGATTAGACCTATGAAGCTCAGATTCATAAATTTCTACAGCAAAGAACAATTTCATGAAATGTTACTTCTTTTGAGTCACTTTTCCCCTTTAGGCAGCCTTAGGAATATGCTTGTGCTTTGCTATAAAATATATAACGCTGCTGATATTATCTGACTGAAGTTACCATACACCCATATCTTCACTGTTGCTTGCTCTGTGTGACATACTTAGGAAGCACAACCTTTCCCTTGTTGCCTCAACTGATCCTTTACCACTACTACCAACTCCTTCTTGACTCATTTCTTACCCATCTTGAAAACCACATATTGGGTGTTTTGGAAAGGTCAAACAACCCTAGGCAGGATAAGATTCTTATCATCCACACATTCTCTGAATAAGAACACTCACCAAAGATCCTAATGACAAAGAGTTTTGGCTCTGACCACTCTCTCTGGGTTGAAGACCAAATGGCCCATTCATTCCTACAACAGTCCAGGTCCTACTGAAGATGAAAGTCAACAGTTAGGATGCAGGCAAGTCTACTAATAAGGTGGAATATTCCTTACCATTAATCAGGCAGATCAAGCCTTAGTAGTCTGCTATATCAGTGTGAACTTCACAATCGCTGACTTACTGGGGACATGTGTAGTACTGCATAGCTGTCTTGGGTATTTATAGGTACCCTTTGCAGTGAAAGTTTCGATAGAACCATTTATGACAGTGATACATTTGTTCTACAGCAAATGTTACCACGGCAGTGGGCTGACAATATCTCCTCATCAAATCCCCTTAAGTTCCCATACTATTATGTGAACCCCAGTTGACTAATGAATAGTCATGCATTTTTCTCTGTGTTGTGGAGCCAGATCTAACTACTGTATGGTTTGATGACAAAAAATATGCAAAGTAAGCTGTCAGTATGTAGAAATTGGTGTAGCTAAAATCTTCAGACTATACATTATGCTTGAAAATCTCACCATAGTTAGTCCATACGTCTATCAGGTATTGCTGATGTCAGATAAACTCAGATGTCAGAAGCCATCATACCATTTGGGCTATTTTTAAAACTGTAATACCAGACGTAGTACAGTATGAAGTATATTAAAGTCATGCATTGAAAAGAGGATTTTGCCTTCAAGATCACTGAAATGCACAAGACAAATAAAGGGTTTTATGAGAGAGAAGCTTTTATACAAGAAACCTGTGATTTATTATTATATCTCTGAGCCAACATCATCGCGGGATAAGTAGAACAGTTGTACTAGTGATGTGCAGTCTCAAGTTTAATTCTGGGGGAGTGTGAGGCAAAGTCTACTCCCCAACACAGACACACACAAATGGTGCATGGAGATTGCCACATATGAAAATGTTGTAAATGAAGCTTAACTGTTTTGCTTTATTGTTCATTGTACTTCAGATTTGAATTGCTGTGTTAAATATACTTTTTAATATTGCAGTTCACATAAGTGTAATATTACATATGGTAGGGCAGGTAGGCTGGTATTGAATGAACCGCACTTTGTTGAATTCAAGTGCTTCCTTTTTGTCACTTGTTAAACAAATAGGTTGAATGATGCAGCATATTACAGTACAGAAGTTGCACATTTTCTGAAAAATGTAACTGATGAGGTCTATCACTTCATAATCAAAAGGATATGGTCCTTTGTTCTGAGAAATCTCCTTATCCATTTCTGTATGAACATTAAGTGAAGCAGTAATCTAAACGTGCGAATGGAACTGCAAGACTCAAATAGGGACCCACCTGCAAATGGGACAAATCATTTATTGCAACATTGGTCTTTTTTTCTTGCACTTCCCAGAAATTAGATGACTTATAAAATCCCAGCTGCTATTCAAGATTCACCGTTGAATTCCTTTACAGGCAGTTATAAGATTTTAGTAGTTTTTTTTCATCTTTTAAACTTT